>NC_056744.1:58323843-58623843 GCF_019279795.1 Protopterus annectens | reverse complement strand
AAACACTTGTAATCAGAGTTCTTCCTTTTTTTTAATGTCATTGTTAAATCATCATATTTTAAATGGTAACATGAGTGTACATTCATTTAGAGAAGCAGTCAAACCATAGCAAGTTTCCGTAGATATCTTCAGGCAGTGTACTTTTTTCTTTTTAACACTTTTTAGTTCCTGCCTTCTGTTAAATGTCACTTCTCCTCCAGAGCATTAATTTGCATGTATTGTCTCTACAAATGCATTTTATTTCTGTAAAATTTGCTCCTTCCTTTTTCTGAAAACACCATCTCCATTTCTTTAATCTGCTTTACAATGTCCAATACTTCAATTACGGTTGGTTTGGATTTTGATTCACATTTTCTAGTAGCTTCTTTTTGCCAGCCAGTAGCAACAATTAAGAATATTTAAATGAAGTAAAAGAATTAGAAGTGGGTCTTTAGAAAAGGGAAGTTGCGAATACATAGAATTTGTGGGAACAATACAAGCAGAATAGTGATCAAGAGGAAGAGTGAAATTTAAGTGAAGGCAGAAAAAGAACAATGTATGTAATGTTGGAGTGGGTGAAATTTAAGTGAAGGCAGAAAAAGAACAATGTATGTAATGTTGGAGTGGGTGAAATTTAAGTGAAGGCAGAAAAAGAACAATGTATGTAATGTTGGAGTGGGTGAAATTTAAGTGAAGGCAGGAAAAAGAACAATGTATGTAATGTTGGAGTGGATAACTGTTAAAATGTATAATGCACGAATAAGGAAAATGTTAATATGGTTTTGTTTTCTTGTGATTTTGTCCTAAGTGATCATTTAAAAAAGGTATTTAAAAATACCTGCAGGTCTAAACTTCTACTTAGCCTCATCCTACTCAATGTCTTGTCTATTAGCTGCCAATACCTTGGTTCCTTAGCCAGTTTTTTTCCACTAAATTCCTGCCTGTTCTTGCCTATTTTCTGTACCTCTATTTGCAGTCATGCCTATAGGCAAAATTTCTGGTTTACTTCTTACAAGACATTTTGCAGCTTTGAATATAATATTCTGTATGGTTATTATTCTCTTTAAGGATCTACATCCAAAAATACTCTTCTCCTTATTTCTTGAACTTTACCCGTTTCATCATCCTCTCTTTCCACTTTAATTTATAACCTTCTGCTTGAATTGCATGTGTAAGCCTGAACTGCCAAGCTCTGTATAGTTTGCATTAAAATCATGTAATCTTACAACACCTTGTTCTGTGGGGGAAGGAACTATTAATCCCACTTAACTGTGGCCCTCTTCCCCCTCCCAAATTAATGCCTTCCATACCTCTTAGCTGTCCAGACCTGTGGCTCATATAGTTTTGTTCTGTTACTCATAAAAAATTGTGGTTTTCTGGCAAATCATTTAGGATTGAAGTTACTAATGACAGACATTTGAGTTTCAGACTTCATACCCTTCAGAAAATATATGCTAATGCAAAGCCTGTCACTCTGTGAACTTTCTAACTTTATAAGATAAATATTTAAAAAAAGTATTCCTATTTTAGGGCCTTGGTACCCTGATTAGTTTTGGCTTCAACCTGAATTCTTGTAAAAGATTGAAAGTTATGATGCCTTCAACACTTGACTACTCATGATTTTTCTGATTGATAAAAAGTGATTGGGCCATATATAAATCTATAAAGGGAATAAAAAATTTCACTGCTTGTGTTTTAGTATCCATATTCAGAATCAAAAGCTTCCAGTTTCTCATTTTTTTCTATTTCTATTGTCTTTGTCTCTTCTCTGCCCACATGTTCTTAACTGGCATAACAGAATCCTTTTTAACCCATACGCCTAAATATTTTATGTCCCCATACATTGCTGAACCAGTTTGTGTGTGGGTACTTAGTTTATCGCCGTACCCTTGTTTTATCCTCATTAATTTTATATTGCATTTGTTTACCAGGAGAGTCCAACTGGACAGGCTGTCCATATTAAGCAGAGGCCCAGGGAGAAAAGCTCCAGTATTACTAATAGTATATAAAAGTAAGATATACATAACAATATTCTGGAAAAAGAAGCTCAACTTAAGGTGGTGTAATACCATTGAGATACAATTTGTGACAGTACAAAAACATTGACATTTATCTTGAAAAACTTGAATGTCTCAAAATATTGTATTTAGTACAAAATAATGTCATCTACAAATAAAGCTAACTTTATTACTATGCCAGTAGTCCAGAATTTGAGTCCCTTGTTTTCTTTGCCAGTGGCTCTAAATATAAAGTAAATAAAGAGGAAATAGGGCACCCCTGCCTGGTACCTCTGTTCAAATGCAGCATGTCAGAGGGGAATCCTCCAACTTTAATTCTTTTTTTAATTTCTCCATATCTTTTGGTTTCTAATACCATAATGGGAATGGACCCCATTCCTAAGCCAAAGTATGATTAAAGTTCGTGAAATTAGTATTGTTTCACTTTTTGATGTCAGCCAAAAGTGCTCTTTGCAGCACCCACAACGTGCCCAATAATGACTCCTGAAATTCATATGGAGTTACTTGTATTGGTAACATGTTTAAATATGATTGTTGACTCTTCTTTTATAAGGCCCATTGCTCCTACTACTATTGGAACTGTCTAGGTATCTTTCCTTCCACATTGCTCTCATTTCTGCTTGCAAATCCTGATATTTTATAACTTTGTGTCTCCCTGTACACAGGACACTGTAGTCACTGGGTGTGGAGATTTCAATGATCAAGGCTATTTTTGTCTTCTTTTCTTGGACCACTATATCCAGTTTTCTAGCATCTATCTTTTGAATTGTTGGTAATGGATGATCCCATGTAATGTAGACCTTCATTTTCTATGATGCTTTGTGACTCATGTTTCCAGTGTTTTTCAGCCACTTCAGTACCATAATGTTTGGTCAATCCCCAGTGCAACAGTCTTGACACATTATTATGCCTTTCAGTATACAGTCCTTCTGCTATTAGTATGTGACAGCCAGCAACGAGGTGTGCGACTATTTCCAATTTGGTTTTACAAAACCTACATTTGTCTGTTTCTCTCGCATGTTCAATGGACTTTGTAAACCAGCATGTATGTAGCCCAGTATCTTGGACTGCTAATATTAACCTTTCATCTCTTGGTTTGAATTTGCCTCTCTTTAACCATCCCTGCGTTTGTTCCTGATTAACAGGAGGTTCCTCTCCTTTGCAAAAATATTGCACCATATCAAATCTCTTTCCTTCCCATGTCCATATTTCTTTTTTTACAGAAACACCTAGGTTTTGCAGTTTGCATTATCGCACTTCCTCAGATGCTTCTTTTTTCAACCAGATCAAAGTTTCTTGATCTATATACTGTTTTTCAAAAATCTGTTGCATTAATGAATGCAAATTTTTTTATTTGAGGCTTCTGACAGTTTTTCCTGTGGAAGTATTTTTCTTTCCTCTAATCTGTCTGTTAATCTTTTTGTATATCCTGTGTCTGGAAATAATTCTGGGCTTTTTGCATAATAGTGATAGTACATAATTTCTTTCTTATCCTCAATAGTCCACTCTATCATCTTCATGGCTCTTCTTTGGCCTATCAGTTTTTGTGATTTTTGTGGACTGCTATTCCCTTCTACAACAGGGGAGCCATCCTCCCCCTGGGCCTGGCCTGGCCCCATTTTAGGAATTTTTCCATATTTTGAGGATTCTACACTGTCATTTTTTCCAGTCCTGACACCAGTGCACCTACCAGGATTGGGCAGTTTTTTAATCCTGGGTCTTGTGCACCCAGCTGTCTTTTTAACTTTTGACCTACTTATGTCCATGATATACACTATATAAATAAATCTATATATAAGTGTTGCCTTGGTGAGATTTTGTGAAAAAACAGGGTCCACCTTGTGAAGGTACTCGCCAAGGCTTAAGAATGAATTCATTTTCAGCACTACTACTCTTCTTTTCTTGGTGGCTTTTCGTCTTCCCATTTGGACCCCTTCTTGTCTATGACCTTTCTCATGTCCTCTTAGAACCTTCATGTGTCCTCTTGATGGGCTACCCTGTTCTGTCAGGCAATGGGAATGTTTCCATTGCCTTACTCATAAAATCCCAGCTAGCACTATTGAATGCTTTCACTGCTTCAAGATTCACTAACAATAGCAGTATTTTCTTGCATTCTGTGTCGTCGTGGACCATCACTGTTATTTTATTATTGTCAAATGTTTGCTTCCCCTCTGCAAAATCACACTGTTCATGTCTAGCAATTTTGGCAACACCTTTACTATTCTCTTAGCTACTATAGATGTAAACACTATTTATTCATGATTTAAAATTGAAACAGGTCTATATGAAGCTGGTTCTGAAGGGTCTTTAACATCTTTGGGTAATGCAGCCAGCACAGCTTTTTTCCCCCAAGAGAGTGGTGCTCCCCCCACTGCCTTTTTTAAGTATTGTTAAACAAAACCTTCCAGATCTGTATCACTTTCCAGACTTTCATAAGAATACAGTGTATTCCTGGAGACTTCCATGTTGATTAAACTTCAACATTTTTTTTCAACTCTTCCTGTCCTGGATATTAAATGTTGAGCCTTATTTTCCCCTAACCTTGGTATAATCAAGTATTTCATAAAGATTTTCATTTGTACCTTTTCTTGGTTTCCCCGTGCCTTTAGTTTATACAAGTTATCATAACATTCCTGAAACATCTGTAATACCTCTGTAAGCTCTCTGGTTACTTTTCTTGTCATAAGCTCTGAGTTTGACTACAACTATTTCTACTTTCTGTTGTCTTCATTGTTGTGCTAAAAGTTTGTTATATAAAAAAACAAATCACCCAATGGATAAATGAGCAACTGCTTAAACAAACGGTATGAAAATGAAAAACAAATGCGCTGTTAAACGAAGTATGACTTCAAGAACCATAAAAGTGCAAAACTTTTATTTAAGAGGTTAGTGCTTTCACCACTCATTTGGTGGTTTCATCAGACCATAAAAAAGCGCTAACCTTTTAAAAAGTTAACCGCTTATTTGTTTTTCGTTAAAAGTTTTTGTCTGATTTATTTAAGTCTGCAGAATCACCGAGCCTTCCCTTTCTGCTTGTATTCATTGAATTCACCTCCATGAAGACTGAGTCTTTCCTTGCAACGTTATGGATTGGTTACCATGTGTGCAGTTAACAGCAAAATTGTAAGGTTTCGGTACTTAAGCTTCTTCTCTTTGCTGCCTCCTGAAAAGTTCTTAGGATGGCCCTACTGTTTACATGGTCTAGGATCTTATGGAAATGTATAGCTTTTGAAGCGAGGAAGATAATGATATCAAATCATTAGGTCTGCTGTGTGGGTATTCCAAGGGCAAGCACAAGCCCCCAGGCCTTTGGATTATTAAAGGCATCATAGGAGAGATGACATTTGACAAAGATTTACCTTTTGAGAGGAGTGGTTTTAGTTCACAGCAGCATGATGCAACTGTAGAGTCAGAAATAATTTAAAATGCTTGTATAGTAAAGTAACTATTTTCTCTTTGACAGGCACAGATGAAGGACTATCAGCGAGAGTTGGAAGAAGCCCGTGCATCTCGAGATGAGATTTTTGCACAGTCCAAGGAGAATGAGAAGAAACTGAAGGGCTTAGAAGCTGAGGTTCTGCAACTTCAGGAGGTTTGTAAAGACTTCTTGGCCAAAAGCATCCAATGAGTAACTGCAAAAATTGTTGAAGGACATTGTCTCATGCAGAAGTGGTGCTTACAGGGTTTACTGAAAAGATGCTTGTAAATATAGTTTGTGGAGATTGAGATGAGAAGGAATGTATTTGGTGCATATTTACTAACCAGAATTTCCTTTCTAGACTAAGATGAAGCCTAGCTGACAAAAGTGAAGATTCTGGAGCTGCTACATAGACTGCTCTGGACTTTAGAATTGTCTTTGTAATACTAGCCTACTGTGCAGTTCTCTGAGCAAGTCACTTAACTAGACAGTGATCATGGGCTGAGTCTAGAAAAGGTCTTTGTGGTTCAGTTCTCCCACCTGGATAACAAATACAAATTAACAAATAGTGCAAACAGTTCTTATTCAGCTGTTGTGTTTTGACAGGTGCCATTTTTATTTTATTTCCTCCCTAGAAATTCCTTACTAACTGTAGGCCAGCAGTTTGCCACCATATACTGGACACTGTTCCCTTGCTGGTCCTTGCAGCCACATCACCATTTTGACAGAGAAGTCTGTTTCCAGAGGGCATTTGTCTTGATTTCACAAACTATTTGGATGGCCACTGGGAGTGAAACTTTGCAGTTGGCGCCATCATACTGGGGTGGGCCATATTTTTTATTATGCAACCCTAACATAACTTTTCTGCTGTATGAAGAGTTGGTTAGCGTAGCTACTCTTTTCACAGATGCTTCTGAGCAAAGTGTGGAGCCCAATATGCATATTCCCACGTACACTTTGTTCCACTCAGAATAAGACTGTGGTCAACTCCTTTGATAAATTTTCTCAGAGGAGGAGAGCAGGAACCTAGATGGTCATTTGTTAGTAAAATTAGACAGTCCAGTGTCTGTGAAAAGCCATTTGTTAGTGGGTCAGCTTGCCAGTGAGCCGCCTTGCTGCATGGTCAGTGCAAATGAACATGAGTTATGATCTGTTATTCATAGGACTGGCTGGGTAATAAGTAGACACTTTCCGAATGGTAGGTCAAATCAAGAGATTGCATTAATTTTTGCAAGTTTAGTGAACTAACTTTGAAGGCTGTCTTCAGTGAGTAACTCTTGGTATTTCTTATTTTGACTTCTGTGGCCTGATAAAGTTCTGAGAAGTTCTAGCACCTGCACTTGGACCACTTGCTTTTTATAGGTCCATGGATTGTAGTATGTTTGGTCAGGTTGCTTTTTTATTACATCGTAATGCTAGTGATGGGCATTAATAATGGCTAGGCTGCAAATCTTCTGCTTTACCAGTTGCCTAGTGTCATTTTATTAATCTGTGAACCTGCAGATCTGTTCCACCAAAAAGGTGCAAACCCACAGATTTTATTTCACATGGAAGAGCAAGCCACCTGTACCATAACTGCAAATGACTTTTCCCACACAGCCCTCTTACTTTGAGTAGTAAACTCCAAGGTTACATAACCTCAGGTTAGGTTGTACAGTTTGCAGTTTCAAGCCTGTTCATCAGTGACTGGATGAAAGATGACCCAGACAGACAAATGTGTACCAGCATATTGTGATGACATACCAGACTAGGAGTCAACTCTTTGCCACTGTGCGTGTCTTGACTCTTCTCTTGATTTCAGTGTTCATATTTTGATCCTAGCACATAAGTGGAACTTTCCATGTCTGATGTCCGATTTGTAAATTCCTCTGTCTTCTGCAGTCATAAGGTTATGGACCAGGCTCTGCAACAGCACTGTTTGTTCTACCTGAAGAGAAGCACATTGTGATCAAATGACAGCAGAGCCAGGACTTTATCTATCCATAAAACAAGTTAGTCGGCTTGAGGCATACATCATTTTTTTTAAACACCTTTTTAAAATTAACAGTTAAGACATAGGCGTCTATACATTAACAGAAAAAAAAATCAAATAAAACAATTGTCATTTACATTCATTATAAATTGTTTTATTTTTTAATGACAGCTGTCATTCAGTCCAACATTACATAAATTGCTCACTTCTTGCTGTCCCTTAAACCTCACTTCTCCTGAACATTATTCTGCATGTGTTCCCACAAATTCCATTTATTTCTATGTAATTAGCTTCTTCAATTTTCTAAAGACGTTTATCTTTTGTTAAAAATGCAGTACTTCAGATACAGTTGGCTTAGATTTTGATTCGTAGTAATTGCTTTTTTTGCAGTCAGTAGAAAGTTCTTTGATTACAGCCAGTTATTCCCCTAATATTTCTGACGAGTAGGAAATTTGCAAAATCTGCCATCTAATTACACTTCCAAAAAACATGTTTTCAGTTGCCTCTTTCTCCCCCATTGCACCTCCAACATTTGCTGTCTACTTGAGGAAACAGTCTTTGAAGTGTGCGTGGGAAATAAAAATATCTGTGCAAACACTTTCAAGCAAAAATCCTAAAGGCGCATATATCATCTTGAGGAAGATGGTGGATTTGGAAGGTGCAGGAAAAATCTGCATCAATCCTGATAAGCAACAAACTGAAGAAGCTAAGGGGTCTGTATGCCAGGCATATTCTGTATCCTTTCATTGCAGTCTGTCCCTGAGACGGCAGACAGCTCCTTCTTTGCTTTCCACCTGATTAATTTTCACTGACAAGGAATTGAGATTTTCGCATTTAAAGGAATAGAATTGGTGCACCTCAGTAATTACCTCTGAGATGGAGTGCATTCTTAATGTCTGCACTGATCTTGAACTGGATTGTTTTCACCTTGACTACTCCTAGGTCCCCAGCATAAGAATATTAGCTGTGCTTTTCTTTCACTGCTCAGGTTGAAGATTTCCTTAAGAGTAGAGGAGCTTGCTGTGAGTTCTTCTGTATCAAGATGGCTCATATGTTACACATGCAGGTGCTGTTTGAAATGTGGTAGAATGTTTTCGTACTGGGTGTAGGATTTCACCCTTAGGAAGCATGTTCTGATGTCCTTGTGAACTTTTATTGACCTTGCACTGCTGTAACCATGTGCCAGCCCAGGTCATACCTGCTGCACACTCAACTGCATCGACATTGAGTGTGAACCCTCTCTCCAGGAACTTGGGTCTAGGATATGTTGCCCCCTACCCACTTTGCCATGGGAAGGAGGAAACTCTAAGGATCCAGAGTCCCTTTCTCTGAGATTAAAAATGCAATTACACCGGTCTTCTCTACAGTTCCCCAGATGGCTAGAAAAAATGTTCTGCTATTATGTTGGAGCCTATATCCTTCAGCCATTTCTCTCATCTCTCCAGGTTCCAGTCCTCAGTAGTAAATCGGGTACTGAAAAAACATTCAGCCCTCCCTAACTCTAGGGTCAGAGAGGTTTAGGACTCTTAATGCACTCTGTGCAGTTGAGCTATCTTGTGCTCTTGCCTGTTTTTGACTGTAGTGATGCTATGGCTAGGAAAGCATGATCATAGGCATGCATTATCAAGATGTAGTGGTACAAGCTTTTTTTTTTCAGAAGACCTTTAATAGACCAACCTTAGTGCCTTGTTCTTGAGGAATGTCTGTCTGCCTGCCTGCATTGGCCTTCTAAGATTTGCCAGAGAATGTTCAGAAAATGAGAGAGGCCTTGACTAAGGTTCAGTTCCTCTGCAACTTCCCAACTGGCCCTGCCTCCTCTTCTGGTCCAGGCTACTCCACAAGAAAGTAGAAGCAGCAGCACAAACCGAGGAGTGCCTTTTGGGATTGGACAGCATTGCCCTTCCTCACCTGTGCTGTGTTCCAAAAAGGTGATCCTAAAGGCTCTACACCCATAGTCCTGACTGCAGATCTGAGCTATTCATAAGATAGTTACTGGAGTCAGTTACAGCTTGGAGAACCATTACAAAAGACCTAGATATAGTCAGAGGCGGACAAAACTTTTAAGTTTTTAGGTCTTTCTCCAGGAAAACCTGTGCTTGGGAACCAAGCTGTCCTTACAGAACACTTGAAACAGCCCCTGACATTTGGCCTCATAGGAGCTGTGGATGCCCTCACTTCTTTGAAATAAACTCAGGAGTTCTGTTCCTGACTCATCTAAGTTTTGAAACTGATGGGTACTACTGCAGTCTCCCTGGAATGTCAGCATTTTTATTGAGCACATTTAATGTGTCAGGTTCTGGATGATGACTCCCTCAAAGTCATTTCCCTTCTGTCACAGGGCATTCTGATGGTGTTATTTAAGTTCATTGTACCCAGTGTGATTAGCAAGGTTTATGTCTGTGTGGTAGAGGCTTTGCAGAAGGAAGTCTGTTCCTGTAAATCAGTTTCATTTTGATAGCCCTTTGAGGGATTACTTGGTAGTATTTCAAACTTGAGTATTCCCAAATTTGCTGAAGATAAAGGGTCTCCATAGACTGAAAAATCTCTGACCCTTTCTTGGAGGACTGCATCAATTGATGTAGTCTGATACTGTCAAGTTTTAATTGTTCTTGCCCACAGATGTGAGAATGCAATGTAGGGTCAGGCCTAAATCTCCATAGATTGGAAAATCTCTGACGCTTTCTGGAAGGACTGCATCAGTTGATATAACCTGATACTGTTAAGATTTAATTGTTCCTGCCAGCGGATGAGGCCTAAATGGCCATGTCTCTGTGTGGGTGAGAATGCAATGCAGGGTCTGGCCTGAGGCCTTCTTGCCCAGTTCTGAGCTTAAAAGCAGCAGTTGTCTTAAGGATGCCTGAAGGTGCTTGTATCGCAGTGGACTGTAAAATATCAGTAGCCACAGAATCACTGGGTGCTCTTAGATTGTTCTGGTATTTGAACCATGGCTCATTGTGACTTAAGGCCTGAGTGTCATAACTCAAGTCATTGTGCAAGAGGATGTTCCTACCAACAAAGGTGCTGATTTTCTAGTTATAAGTTTTGGGAAGCTAAGTGACTACGTAGGGTCTTGGGGACAAAGGCCTTACAAACAGAAACCCCATGTTATGAATACTGCAGCATATAGAAGAGTACATCTATGGTTATTGTAAGATTTTACACAGCTATTCTTTTGGGCATGGCTCATCTTGATGAGGAGTGTGCTACCTGCATGGCGTTTGATGAGCAAATCATCACTGAATGGCACAACAAAATGATTTTGAAGGGACTTCTGTCACCAGCAGAAGACTCGTCCCAGTCTTTATCCTCTACTTCTTGAGCCTCTCTGTCTGTGAAGAAGTCCTCAGACAGACATAAAGGGGAGAAGAGGCATCACAAGCCAAGGGAAAAGGGCAAAGGGACTAGGAAGTGCTCCCCTGACCTGCTGTTCCTCTTCTCTGGCTTCTTTTTCTGTGAACCTGAAACATTCAAAACCTTTGGGTCTAGCCCCCTTAATAAATCAGATAGTCATAGAGCCTTGAACTACACCTTTACTGGAGGCAAGATTCTCTCCAGAGTCACTTTCCCCTAGACTGAGCTCCCCTTTCATACTGGAGAGACCAGTACAGAGATTTTCCAGACCTCCTTCGACTTCCTCCACCAGATTAGTCTAGTCTACCAGAAGCCTGACAGAAGTATATGTGGATGGGATGATGAATAAGTTCCTCAGGACCCAAATTCAGTTGTAGGTTCTCTCAGCTCTGACCTCTGTCACATCCGTGAGCTTCAGTCCTTCACTCTTTCCTGTGGTCAGTCTTATACAGCTCCAATCTTCTGGGTTCAGAGCCCTTGGACTTGAGCATCACCCAAGAGTTGTCCTTTTCCTCATCTGATTGTAAGACTTTGTCTTCTTCCACCCTGGCAATATCTATGATCCATCTTGTTCAGAGTGTCTCCCAGAGGGTTTTCAAAGCCAAAGCATCGGCATCTGATCCAGGACTAGGGGATCAACTGCAAAATTGAGGAAGCCTTTGCTTCCTCTTGGAGCTTCGGCTCTAAATAGTTCAGCTCCGACATCTGCCTCTAAGCAGATCTGGATCAGATACCAAGACCCATCTGGTTTGAATACCTCTGTGCCTACTTGGTGGGTTTGGGCTCCCCTTGGGGTCTGCTTTTGAGATGGTCAAAAGTGTGCTCTCATTTCTGGTGAGCAGACTTCCCTTATGCTCTTGGCTCCACTCCCCCCTCCCCCAGTGAAAAGCCCTGAGTCCTGATCCTGCTCTTCTATCCTTTCAGAACAGCTAGTTCGATCAAGCCTTGAGATAGTCCACATTCAGGACTCGTCTTAGTCATCAAAGTCCTCTCCGGAGCATCCCACCACTGAGGTACCTCGGAAACATACATGCAAGAAGAGACACGTCGACTCCCCTCAGGGGTCTTAAGGAAGACACTGCTTTTGATGAAGGGGAGGGATCCCACAGATCACCACTTGAAAAAGCCTCATTCAAGGAAATCCTTGAAATTTTATGAGAGAAAGGTGGTTGGTCTGCCAAAGCCTCTCTCCCAAGAGGAATCCGTGTTTCTCAAGGCACTTAGAGGCTCAGCTACTACTTGGGTGACCTGTCCTGTGGATGAGATGGTAGACTTAATCTCTCAGTGTGTGTGTGGAAAGAGTTTGGTATGACTGAACCAGTAACATGTAAGCCTGGTAAATTTCTTATTGTACCAAAAGATCACCCACATTGGAGTAAAGGCCCAGCAGTGGATTCTATGGTAGTACTGGCAGCCTCCAAAAAGGAGCTGGCTGAAGAAAGCTGTTTGGTCCTTACCCCCTAACAGGAAGCCCAAGGTTTGGGATAGGTTTGATAAATAAGCTTATGAGCCACTTCAGCTCTGAGGAAGCTGAATTATTTGGCACATATATCAAGATTTCAGAGAAATTTAACCAAAAAGGGCTCCAAATCTTGCTTCTGCCCATGTCTGTGGAGGCCAAGAAAACTGTGGACTTGCAGCTGGCCACCCTCCTGTTTTTTCCAGTGCCTTGATGCATCTGATTTCCAGTGTGACTGAAGATCCTTCAAGCCACAGGTGCAGGCATTACCATAAGGAGACATGATTAGTTGTGTTTGCATGACTTTGCAGAGCCTTTCATGGTGTCCTTTGTACATGCCCCTTTTGGTGATTCGACTCTCTTTGGACCAAAACTCAGACATGCTCTCTAGGAGTGAGCAAGACAGGAAAACACTTCTGCTGTAGAGATACGGTTTTCTAAACACCAGAGGTCCTTCTCTAGGAACTAGAAGGGGAGGAGGGTAAGAAACTGTGGATGTTATGTAGTCCTATCTCACCTGCATTCTTACCCATGGGTTCGGAGCCGAATATCGGCTCCGACTCGGCCTATTTACTATCTCAAAAGTCTCTGATTGGCTGGGCTAAGAAGGTATCCCATAGTACACTGCTTCACATCCCCAGATCTCGTTTGCCACTTGTAGAGCTCAGACGGGGTCTCGCTTGGCTGTGGCTAAGTACTCTTTTTTTTTACTTATTTCTTTTGAAAAATTGGTTGCTTTATACTTAAAAAGCTATTTTAATAGCTATTCTTGCTGCGGTAGTTATGTTTGTTTGGTTAGTGGTGTTTTTGTGTGGTATCCCTAACTGTTCCCATGGGCTAGGCCCATTTTAGTTAGAGGACCTAGTCCTCCCTTAGTTGAGTATTTTGTCTGTTTTTTGTATTGTATTGTTTTTTGAGAACCATTTAAGTTAGAGGTTCTCTCTCTGTGTTCTTGTTGCTTTTTTTTTTGTTGATTAAGAGCTTCGCTCTTCTCTGTGGTACTTTCTGCTGTCTAGGTTGTGGGCTTCCCACCCTTTTTGGTAGCTGTTCACTGTACTTACGCTGTGTACTTTGCATAGGATATGTCTAAGGATCAGAAAGAACATAAGCCTTCTGGCTTTAAAAAGTGTTCAAAGTGTGGATATAAAATGTCCATCACCGATGGACACTCTGTCTGTGTCTACTGTCTTGGAACCATCCATTTACAGGAGTCGTGTAGCTTTTGCCACACCTTCAGTCCTAGGGTGCTCCAAGAGAGGAAAAACAAATTGATTTTAAAGGGACTGCTTAAACCATCTTTTGAGGAGGCTATAGATTCGGCTCCCAGTTGAAATCTAAGTCCTCCAAGTCCAAGAAAAGGTCTCCGGCTCCATCGGCATCTTTGGAGCCTCCGGAAAAGATTACTATATTGGATACTGCTTCATCGGCTCCACTGTCAGGGCCGCAGGAGGTGTCTGTGTTAAGTGAATCAGCATCCGCTCCGATCATTCGGAGCCGGTCGCTGAGTGTGAGGCATGGTTCACCAGATAAAGAGGTCTCAGTCTCCATCTATTTCCTCCAAATCCTCCAGGCTTTCTGATTTGGATGTGGATAGGGTGGTGCAGAGGCTCCTGCAGTCGCCGGTGTTGGCTAAATTGTTTTCGGCTCCGACCCAGTCTGCTCCGGAGCCAATTCCTATGGTTGTTTCATCGATTCCTCCTCCGAGCACATCCCTGCTGTCAGAGCCGGTATGTTCTGCTCCGAGTGATGTTCCTGCGCCGGCTCCGATACCCCCTCTGGGTTTATCGGTGCCAACCTCGGCTCCGACCATGTCGGTTCCGTCCACAGGGTTCGAGACTCGAGTCTCCCACTTGGTGCATCGGCTGGGGGATCCCGGTCATGGCCTTGAGTCTCCCACTTGGTGCATCAGCTGGGGGGATCCCGGTCATGGCCTTGGAGGCCGGTCGGTCCTCAGACTCGGGGGGGGGGGGCCTGCCTTCGAAGCCATGTGGAGCGCGCTGGTTTGGTCATCAGCTACGTCACTCGGGTTGGTCATTCCATCCCCTACCACTCCGGTGAGAGCTTCTGACACCCACCTATCCTTGGACAGCAGAGCACCAGGCCCTAAGGATACCCTCACGAGCGGTCCCCCACTTTCTGAAGGTCCCTCAGAGCCTGTGCCTGAGGAACCTTGTGCAAGAGGAAGCACATAGACTTCCAGGACGAGTCTCTCACTTCCGATACTGACCTCGAGGAATCGGAAGGGTCCCTCAAGTCTTCCGGTGATGATGTTTCCTTCTCCGATATCCTGGAGATCCTGAAACAAAGAGGAGACTGGCCTTCCAAAGCCCCTTCCGAGGAGGAGTCAGTATTCCTTAAGGCTTTTGGCGCTCAACCTTCCGCCTCCTGGGTGTCTCCACCCTTCGATGAACTTCTTGACCTTATTTGTCGAAGGGTGTGGAAAAACCCTGATTCTGTGGAGCCAGTACCTCGGCGCCCCAACAAATTTCTCTCCGCCCCTCACGGAAAAGAATTTCTGACAAAGGGAGTCCTGGTAGATGCCATGGTGGTGGTGGCAGCCACCCAGAAGGAATTTGCAGAGTCTTCCTCTTTGGTCCATCCTCCAAACAAGGAGTCTAGAACTGTGGACCTGTACAGGAAGCGTACCTTGTCTTCAGCCACCTTCACCTTAAGGTCGCTGAATTACTTATCTCATTTCACTCGGCTCCAGAGAGATCTCCTTAAGGAGTTGGGAGATACTCTTGCGGGTAACATACCTGAAGAGGTGGCCCAGACAGTCAACGCACAGGTTTCTACCCTCAACTCCATCACAAACTCATCCATGCGACTCATTTCGTATGTGGCCGAGGGAGCGAGTAGGGCAGCCAGCTCAGGTGTAGCCCTTAGAAGGCAAGCCTGGCTGCGCCTGTGTCACTTTGCGGTGGCCTTCAAGTCTTCCTTCACTGATGCCCCTTTTGGTTCCTCATTGTTTGGGACCAAAGTGAAAGACACCCTCACCAGGTGCGAGCAAGAGGGAAAGACCCTATCTGCCGTAGGGGTCCGTTTTTCCCTCCCGTCTAGGCCTTATCCCAAGGCTCAGCGAGGGGGAAAGATGTGGTTCAAGAAATCACAAAGGTTTTTTCCTGCCGCACAAGGTGAAACCCCCTCCCGAGGCAGGGGAGGGGGGAGTTATTCAGGGAGACGTCGCCCCAGAGGCAGAGGGGGCCTCCGCAATTCTGGGGACCGCGACTCCTTTCTTGGCTCCCCATACTCTCATTCCTGAGGTTGTGCCCGACTGTGCTTATCCGGAGCCAGTCGGGGGTCAAATTTCCTTGTATCCGGAAGCCTGGGAAAACATCACCTAGGACCGATGGGTATTAAGGATAATTTCCGGAGGTTACACCATTCCATTCTCTTCAGTACCCCCTCCTATCAGAAAAATCCCAGATGTTCCACCCAGTCAAAGGGATCAAGCAGCCTCAGAGATATCTCAGCTGCTAGGATAAGGAGTCATCCAACCAGTCCCCTCAGACCAAATCGGATCAGGGACTTAAGATTATTTTTGGTGACGAAAAGAACAGGGGACCTGAGACCCATACTAGATCTCAGTCAACTCAACCATTATGTACACAAGTCCAAATTCCATATGGTCACCCTACAATCTATTCTCCCATTGTTGGGAAAGGAAGTATGGATGTGCTCCATCGACCTGAAGGATGCTTACTACCATATCTAAATGGACAGGGCATCCAGGTGTCATCTATGCTTCAGGCTGGGAGCCAGACATTTCCAGTTTCGAGCCCTGCTCTTTGGTCTCACCACAGCCCCCAGGGTGTTCACCAAGTGCATGGCAGTGGTGACTGCTCACTTGAGACCTCAAGGATTCCAGGTGTTTCCATACCTGGACGACTGGCTCCTCACCGCCCCCACCAGGCATCTACTAATTCAGACCAGGGACACTACCATCAGTCTATGTCACCAATTAGGCATCACGATAAACTGGAAAAAATCTGCCTTGTTGCCCTCACAGCGTGTCACCTTTATAGGAGCAGAGCTGGACACCATTCAAATGCGAGCATTCCTACCACAAGAAAGAATCACAGGGTTGCAACAATAAATTCTCATGCTGATACCTCTGAGACATGCGAAGGCAAGACTGATTCTTCAACTCCTAGGGACCATGGCAGCTACTATCATGTTGGTCCCGTTAGTGAGATTACACATGAGAATTCTTCAATGGCTTCTCTTTGTCCAATGGTCCCTCCAAAGACTTCTGCTATCCCATCCAATCCTAATGACAGACAAATGCAAGCAGGACCTCCGTTGGTGGCTGTGCACCAACATCTTGAACGTAGGAAAACCCTTTGTTCCACCCGTCCATGTGGCCATAGTGACCACGGACGCCTCCCAGATAGGGTGGGGCATTATCTCGGCAGGATGGTCCAAGGCACGTGGCAGGAGCACGAGATACATTTGCACATAAACGTCTTGGAGATGAGAGCAGTGCTTCTTGCGTTGCAGGCACTTCAAGAGGTCCTCCCTCTAGGGACTACTGCGATACACTCAGACAACATGTCAGTAGTGTGGTATCTCAACAAGCAAGGAGGAACCCGATCTTATCCACTATGCAGGGAGGCCATGCGCATGTGGCATTGGGAAATAGCTTCCCAACGGTTTCTAGTGGAAATGCACATCCTGGGGAAGACCAGTGTGATAGCGGACAAGCTAAGCAGGGCAATTCTTATGCCCTACGAGTGGTCCCTGAATCGCCTGGTGGCAGAGCGAGTCTTCAGCAGATGGGATCAACCTTGCTGCAACCTTTTTGCCAGCCCTCTCAATGCGAAATGCAGCAACTACTTCTTGCTGATCCCCCCACCAGAGGAATCACCCAGGGACGCTCTAGCTCACAATTGGCTCTCCGGTCTGCTTTATGCTTTCCTTCCATTTCCCCTTCTCTCAAGGGTGATTCAGAAAGCACAATCCTTGGGAAGCAGGATGATTCTGATTGCCCCACACTGGCCTCATCAAGTATGGTTCCCCTTCCTTCGACCCTACCTTGTGGATACTCCTTGGATTCTGGAACCCTTTCCAGACTTACTGACTCACATGTCGGGACAGTTCCACCCCTCTCTGAGGACACTCCGGCTGACAGCCTGGCTACTCCACTTCCATCCTTAGTCAGATGCCATAAATTTTCGCCAGATGTAGTCCATATTTTGTCGTCCTCTCATAAACCATCCACTAGAAAAATCTACTTTAGCAAACGGAAAAGATTCTCTATTTGGGCTCATTCCAGAGGCATTGATCCCTACACGGCTCCAATTGATTCCATTTTGGAATTTTTGTCTATATTGTTCTATCAGGGGTCCGCTTCAGCCACCATCAAAGTTCAGCTGGCGGCTATATCAAACTTCCACGTGGCCAATGAGCCTAGCCTTATGGCACACAGACTATGTAAAGCATTCCTTAAAGGTACCCTATTGCTTCGTCCCCCAGTATCACAACCTGTTATGCCCTGGGACCTCAATTTTGTTCTTCAAGCCCTCACTCTTCCACCCTCCGAGCCTGCAGCTACCTGCGAGTTAAAGTTTCTAACATGGAAAACAGCTTTTTTAATAGCTATCACTTCAGCGAGGCGGGTCTCCGAAATCCAAGCCTTTTCCATCAAACCCCCATATTTGATCTTCCATAAAGATAGAGTCTCCCTTAGACCAAACCCGTCATTCCTTCCCAAAGTGGCTTCCCTGTCTAATATAAATCAGTCTGTTGAGCTGCCAGTTTTCTTCTCCAATTTTTCCAACAAGGCAGAATTCAGATTTCACCAATTAGATGTACATAGACAGTTACGCTTCTATCTCCATTGGACAAAAGATATTCGGAAATCTGACCAACTCTGTCTCCTTTTCCGAAAACTGGCTTGGTTCTCCGGTATCCAAGGTCACACTCTCTAGATGGATAGCCAGCTATATTTCCTTCATTTATCACACAGCAGGTAAAACTTTTCCCTTTCCACCTAAAGCCCACTACACAAGAGCTGTCTCCATATCCACAGCCTATTAAGCTAGATTGTCGAAGGATGATGTATGTGCTGTGAGCACTTGGGCTTCTCCTCACACTTTTGTCTCTCATTACAAATTGGACGTGGTTTCCAGGGGCAGATCTTCTTTTGGCTTCACAGTTCTCAGGAGTATTTTCCTATGAGCCACCCAGGTTGTAGGTGCTAGCGACACTGTCCCATGGGTAAGAATGTAGGCGAGATAGGACTACAGAACATCAAGAAGTTATGTACTCACCATAACGTTCGATGTATGTAGTCCATCTCGCCTCACATTCTTACTTACCCTCCCGCCTTCCCCCTGCCTGGAGGATTAGGAGGTAAAATTTTATCATGCAGAGTCCCTTTGATTAATTTGTTTGGATAATTTGTTTGTATGGATGTGTGTTATGTATGCAATAACTGAGTTGTTTGCAGCAAACTAGATCTGGGGATGCGAAGCAGTGTACTATGGGATACCCTCTTAGCCCAGCCAATCAGAGACTTTTGAGCTAGTAAATAATCCGATATTCGGCTCCGAACCCATGGGTAAGAATGTGAGGCGAGATGGACTACATACATCGAACGTTATGGTGAGTACATGACTTCTTGTTCCAAACATCACAAGGGTTCTCTCTGGACATTTCTGGAGATAGACACCCCTAGTTTCAAAGAGGGGAATAGTGGACACTGCCCCTGCTGCAGAGCAAGTCTGCAAAACCAAGGCTTCAGTGGTCCTTTCTCCAAAAAGCTTTATCGGCACTCCTGAATTGGTTACCCAGCTGCTGTGCTCTGGAGGCATTTAACCCTGCAGCCTGAAGCCTGGACATCCATCACCAAAAATTAAAAACAGAAGCTATTCCCCTTCACCTCCTAAGAAACATTCCAACATTCCACCCTCTCAAAGATGAGCAGCTGGTATAGAAATAAAAAAGCTGCTAGACAAGTGAGTCATCCAGGGGGGTCCCACCGGACAAGTACGGATCTGGAACTTACTCAAGATTATGTTTTGGTGCCAAAAAAACCTGGGACCTCAGGCCAACTTTGGATCTCCGTCATCTCAATCAATATGTCAAACACACAAAGTTCTGGATGGTCATAGTACAGTCTTTCCTTCCTATGTTGAGGAAGAATGACTGGATGTGTTTGATAAGCCTTCAGGATGCATACTACCACACTATGAGGGACAGGTGATCTGGAAGGTTTCTCCACTTCCAGCTGGGAGCCAGTCACTTTCAGTTCAGAGCCCTGACCTTTGGTCTCACCACAGCCCCCCGGGTATTCAAGTGTATGGCACTGGTTGCAGCTCACTTCATTCTGCAAGGGTTTTGAGTATTCCCTTATCTAGAAGACTGTCTCATTACAGCTCATACCAGGTCTGTTCTGATTTGGGCCAGAAAATAACTGCTCCATCTTTACTCCAAACTGGGTATCACAGTAAATCTGAGCAAGTCTTAATTTCTCCCAGTACAGACATTGAAATTCATAGGTGCCCATCTTGGTACCACAATCCAGATAGCAAGGCTGTCAGAGAACATATTGCCCACCCTGTCAGATAGGAATTAAAGGTTCTATCATCTTGGATGCCACCAGCCAGATTGATTCTACAGCTACAGGGATTGATGGCAGCCTCCATCACCCTCTTCTTCTAGCCAGATATTACATAAGAACTGTACAGTGGGCACTTGCAGTACAATAGTCCAAGTGCCAACCCCCACAGTGATGATGGACAATTTCCAGCTACAGTTTGGGAGGGGCATTGTATGAAAAAGACGGTCCAAGGCACATTGTCCCCTTCAAAGGCCTGTCTTCACATCAGTGCTATAGAGATGAGCGCAGTTTTTCTTGCGTTGCAGGCTCTCCAGGACATCCTTCCTCAGGGGATGGGTTCTGTCCAGATATACAACATGTCTGTAGTCTGGTACATCAACTATTTATTTATTTAACATTTGTTTACCGGGAAAGTCCAACTGGGTCATAGCCCATTTCCAGCAGAGGCTTGGGGAGAAAAGCTCTGGAGACCATTAGCAAAGTATAAAAATTACATTAAAATACAGTGACTTGTACAACTTATAATTGGACATAATGTATATACCATAAATTCACACTGAATGGTAGGGCACGTGTGTGTGTATGTATCTATATGTGTGTTTGTGTGTGTGTGTGTGTGTGTATATATATATATATATATATATATATATATATATATATATATATATATATAGTAGTTCGTAGCAATCTATCACAGTAAAATACTACACAAGGAAAAACTTTCACATTGATGAACAAGGCCAACCATATAATAGTACATAGCAATACTGCAAAGTAAAAAGGGACATAAGGTAAATATGAGAAGAGGATATAAAACAAATGGACATTGTAAGTCCTACCAGTCAGATAGAAGATATACTAGGGGATGGTTAAAAGGTTTAATTATAGTAGTGTGATAATTTTGAATCTCATGTGGACAGAGATGAGGGAAGAGGAGTTGCAGACAAGGGAAAAGGGGTGATGGGAGCTTAGGCAATTATAGGATAATGTGTGGAATATGTTTGGAAAGCAGCATGAGGAGACCATAAGTTAAAAGACAGTATAGTGTATGGAAAGTTGGAGGAGGTAGAAGGTGATATTTTATTTGAGACATGGTGTGTGGAGGGGAGGGAATAAAGACGAAGTAAGGTAAGCTAAGTAGGATGAAGGGAAGAGAGAGGAGTATGGACATTAGTAGAAGGGGAATATGGGGAGAGTAGATATATGGCTAGTTAATTGTGGGGAGGAAGGGGGGAGATGAAAGAGGAGGTTAGTAGAAAATGAATTTAGTATAATATTTTATTTAGTTATATATATATATATATATATATATATATATATATATATATATATATATATATATATATATATATATACACACACACACACACACACACACACACACACACACATATGTATGAATGAAAAATTATATCTGCTGGGGATGATGTGTAAGGACTGTAGAATGGGAAGATAATGGACAGGAAGAATTAGAAAAAACAAGGAGGGAACTCGTTCCTATCTCATGTCTAGAAGTGATGAGTGTGTGGCAGTGGGCGATATCTTCTAATCGTTTTCTGATATTTATTTTATATTTGATTACTAGGCAATCAGGTACCCATTTTCAGCAGAGACCCAGGGAGAAAAGCTCCACATACATGACAATCATAAAAAATACAAAACCTCCACATATATGATAAAATTACAAAAGTCAGAGATGAGTACAAATGAATAGAGCAAACAATAATATATCATAGAATAATATGATGAGAAGTTACAGAAGTGTACAATATAGAGTGTACAGTAGTAAAAAAGTGCACATACTGGGGAAATCCAGTTTTCTGGAGGACAGGTTGAGCAGATCTATCGTTCTAGCTCACAAGTGGTCCATCAGTCCGACTGAGCAGATTTTCCATCAGTGGTGCTGACCACGCTGCAATCTCTTTACCTCTCTCTACAATATGAAGTGCAGCAGGTTTTTTTCCCTGACCCCCCTCCCCCAAAGGAAGAGTCACAGAGTGATACTTTGATACATGCCCCCCCATCTTTTTTTTTTTTTTGCATTTCCTGCTACTCCTCTTATCCCAAAATTCCTGCAGAAAGCATAGGAGAGGAAGAGCACAGTCATCCTCATTGCCCCTTTCTAGCTTTGACAGTTGTGGTTTACCTTTCTCTGGCCTCATTTGGTACACCCTCTCTGGGAGCTGGATCCCAGTCTAGACTTCCTCTCTCCCATCAGGAATGCCTCTCCCAGACATTCAAGCCCTCAGGTTAACCACTTGGTTTTTACACTTCCTGTAATAGTTAGCCAGTCCAGGCTTTCTTCCTCTGTAGTCCATATTCTTACATCTTCCCAAACTCCCATCCATCAATCAATAACCACTTTTTCCCATTTTAACATATGTGGTCAAGGTGCCACTTCAGCAGTGACAATTATCTAGAGCCACAGTTTACACAGCCGGGTGGCTAGCCTTACGACAGTACATCTTCCCAAAGACAATCTATCAGAAACATTTACAAGTGTAAGTAGAAGAGATTTTCTGTCTGGGCCTCCCGAAGGAACTGAAGTCAGATGACAAAAAGTGATGTCATGCTGCAAGTATCCCAGCAGTAATGTTTGAAATTAATTTAAGAACTCTCTCTCAGAGAGTGACTGGGCATTTTGTATTTTGTCTTTGACCTGGCAGCATCCGCTGGAAATATCCACTAACCACATCTGTCTTGCATTGCTGTAAGCAAGTTAACTAGGGAACAGGAAATTTTTAGATTCAGTAAGGAATATATTAAAGATTAGTTTAGATGTTTTCTGTATTTATTTGAGACTCTCTTGCAATATTTTAAATACTTATGTCAAACTACCATTTGGATTAATAGTAACATTACACAGTAAGATTGAACAATCTTTAAGGGCCTTAAAGTCGATGATGAGGGAATCTGGTGACAGTGATAACTACCTTATAGGGTGGCAGAAAGGGGCATGGCTAGTAAACCGGTGGCAGCCTTCCCAGGTGTGTGTGTGTGTGTGTGTGTGTGTGTGTGTGTGTGTGTGTGTGTGTAAAAAAACAAATCTCCAAGAGTATGTGTCAGCTACTTGGGCAGGGACACAGTGCACTGGTGGGACAGAGAAAGTGTTGGAGGACTGGGCTTGGAACCCTGGCTAAGGATTCAGCTGTATAGCTGTGCCAGTGGGAAGTCTTACTGGGGATCTGGAGAAAGGGAGAAATCAGCCCCAGACTTGACTGTGCTCTTAAGGGAAATTGCACTTTACTGTGTGTGTACTTGTCATCCTCACAGTGTGTATGTTCCCTACTGTTGCCAGTGGTGAGGATTGAGGCTCCTTGATTACTGGGCCAGTGTTTGGGCGTCACGGGCTGTACAAGAATGTAGATATTTTAGCTTCCCCAGAAAAAGACAGTTGAACAAATATTGCACCAGAGCATCTGCAAGATGGGCATGGCATGGGTGATGGATGCCTTCTCCTTTCCATGAGCTGGTCTGTATCTGTATTCCTTCCCTCCTGAGCTCTTGCTCCATAGGGTATTAAAAAAATATTGTGGAAGACAGGCCAAAGATGCTCTTAGTAGCACCTTTCTGGGCCAGTAAAAACTGCAAGAAAGACCCAGTCAAACTAGTCTGCACTGTGTAAAACTGTAAACCTTTTGTAACAAAGGCCCATGAGATATATGCAGGTAACTCCTTGATGGCATACGCCACTGTTACGACTATATGGCCTCTGAATGCCCATGAATTTTTACTTTTTATTCCCTAAGCTTTTATGGGTACATTCAAGCCAAAAAAAAACCCCTCCTCCAGTGGCTGTATACAAGTTTTGACCTCTTTTCTTGGCCTAGTCAGTACAGCACATGTAGATTGTTTGGTTATACTTTAGAAACACAGAGCTTTAAATCAAGACTGATGTCAATAAACACTAGGATGAATGCAAAATATCCCAAATAACATCCAAGCCAAAGGGTAGAAAGGTCACCAAACAATCTACTTGTGTTTTACTGATGAGGCCACAAAAAGGCTGAAGCATGCATGTCTTCACCAGTGAAGACTGTAGCTTGGCTGGGTCTTTCTTACAATTTTTCCTTGATGGTTTGTTTGTGAGACATTTGAGAAGAACACTATAGTTGTGTAGGAACTTGCCATAAATGTAGATGTTTGAAGGCATTTACTGTTTCACTATCGGTTCCCACCACCACCACTTCTTTTCTTACTCATTTGGGCTAGGGTGGGGTACCCAGCTTTGCTTCCTTTCCCTTCTTCCTTTGCCAGTCTCCCTCAGGAATAGTTGCTCCCCTTCCAAGAGGTAAGCAGCAGCAGCCTCTAGGTGCTGCCTTGAAGAGGTCCTTCTGGCTGCTCTTTCATCTGAATTTGGTATCCCTTGGGTGGGCTATCTGTGTTTTCTATGAACAGTTCAAACTTCTATGCCAAAAAAAGACATGAAGGTGGTGCCAATGTCCGTTTATACCTTCACTTTTTTGACATTAGTAGGAGAGGGAGTCTCCTGGTCCTGAATGGGGAAGGTGAAAGCTCTGTTAATCAGGTTGGTTGTCAGGCTTCTGTTGGCAGGACTCCCAAGAGACAGTACTGCAACAATAAATGTACTGAACATCTACATTTGTGGTGAGCTCCTACATAATGTACAAGCTTTGTGGGTTAGCCCGTGTTTATTAAATGTATTGTATTTTTTTACCCTTGTTTAACAGCTGAAACGAGCAGCAGTACTCGCACTAAAGCTCCCTAAACATTTCTATACCACCACCTTTTTCAGCTTCCATCTTTTCTAACTTACTTCTAGCTGTCCATTTCAACCCCTCCTTGCCACATCTAAATTTTCTCCTGTACTACCATCTATAAAAATCTCATTATCTCCCTAACTTGTGCATAATGTATTTATTATACAAATATTTGCTGCAGTATATCATATCACGGTTGACTGTAGAAATTGCATACTATTGATTGTCATATTCTTGGTATGCAAACTAATGCATTTGTTGCTTCCGCCAGTCTAACTTCAGTAAACATAAGAAGAAAATGAATGTAAATGCTTGACTCAGCCAGTTTAAATGGTAGTTATATAAACTGGCACCTAGAGTGCAACCAGTTACTATAGTCTAGAGTAGTAATTTCATTACAAACCTATTGAGAATATCTTGAATATTTCTAACAGTGCAAAATATGCACATACAGTAAAAGTTTTATTTCCTGTGTTTCTCCGGACAGAATTCTCAGTCAATGAAACAACATTGTATGCTAATAAGATCACTTAAAAAATGTCAAGAGCAGCTTATATTTATTTTGCTTGTTCTGCATGTTTACAGCAGATTTGCTCTCTGCTTAATATCTTCTGTACTTGACCAATAGACTGAGTAGACTCTTCATTTACTGCTAGTTTTCTCAGTGTAATATTGTAGTGCCCTTATATAACTATGCTACTTAATGTTTGAAAAACAATGTATAATGCTTTTGTTTGCCTGTAAGGCCTGGACCATACCTAAATAGGGTTCTCATGCCAGTGTACCCACTAGGTTTAAAAAGTGCAAAATAAATAACTTGTGAGTGATCTGTTTTCAGGAGCTGGCAGCTTCAGAAAGAGCACGTCGCCATGCTGAACAAGAAAGAGATGAACTAGCAGATGAAATTGCCAACAGTGCTTCTGGGAAGTAAGTAGCAGTTGAATTTGACACACTTTTTATTGTGCCTCCTTATTCCTTAGTCCACATCTTGAAATAAAATTTGTATATATTTTTTTATTTCTTTTATTGTCCTCCAGACCATTACTATGAAAAGTCTACTTTTCAGTTTTTTCTAGATTTTGTATTGTAAAATATCAGTAGTGGATGGAATTATTTTTTTTAGTAAAGCATTGTCTGCTGCTTGTTTTTCCCACATTGATAGACAGGCAATGAGGATGGAATAGTCCATATGTATATGGTGTATTGGTGGTGTTTTCAAGATTGTTTCATCAGGAAAAAATGTAAGGATCAACACCAGCAAATTCTAGAATATCATGATCAAAATATTTCATCAGTCCTTTGTTAGGCCTGTTCCTAATCTTGATGCGTTTTCTTGCTTGTGTTTATGTAGGGGAGCTGTGTTTCAACCCTTCACTTCTGTGCTGTGTGTTGTGCCCTCATCTGACTGCTTTCAGTACTGTGGTGGCTGTTCATGTCATTATTTTAAACAGAGGCATCATTCCTGAATTTTCAGTATTCCACTATCCTGTATTCAGCAGAAAAGGTTGCACACTTTTCACAGACAAAAGCTCAACATTCCTTCAACAATAACTACTTATGACACCTACAGCAGTGTGGTTGACTGTATTTTAATGCCTCAGGATACTTGTACGGGAGAACCATCTTCAATTCAGAAAGCCATTAAATGAAGAGTCAAGGTAGAGGTTTCCTTTGAGTTACTATGGTGAGAAAGCAAAGCTTGCAGAAAGAGTAAAGAAAAAAATGAAATTTGATGAAAAATAAAGCATTAGAAGAATTGAAAGATAACTTAATCATAACCTAAACAGAATTTAATATTAGTCACTATCTACTCCCTTGCCAGCAGTTTCCTCAGCATCTGCTATTTCTGCACCTGTGTCTTGACCACTGACATCAACCTGTTTGCTTTACATACTTTTTTTCTCTCCCATTTTGTTTTCCAGAATCCCTGCTTCCTATCCAAGTGCTACAGTCTTCATTGCAAAGCATGCTTCTTCAGCTTAATTAATAGTAATAATACTTTCCATTTATATGCAAAATTGGCCGCCATAAAAGTTGTACCTTACCTTCCAGGCATTTTTTGCAACATTTAATCAGATGACAGCATAAAACTGCATCTGATGTTGCTAATCTTCTTTCCATTCATCACTGATGGGTTCGGTTCCGAGCCCTCGGAACCAAGTCGGCCTATTATCAAGCTCGCACAAGCCAAAACACCTCTCGAGCTGTCTACCCAGAATGCCCTACTCCGTTACCTCAGATCTCATTTGCTGCATAGCCGTAAAGCCGCGTTTCAGCCAAGCTCTCAACTAAGTGAAATCTTTTTTGATATGTGTAAAAGTTTTTGGATATCTTCATATTTTACTAAACCTTTAGTATTGCTAGTGTCTTTTCTTCGGTCTAACCTTATTCTTTCCACTCTACCCGTTGTTACCATTGGATAACTTTAAGTACCATTGTTGGTACTGCCTTTTCCCTTACCCTTGTGGTATTTCTTCAATACCATATCTGGTATTGTTTTCTCTTGAGTAACCTGTTAGCTTTTATCTTTATTCAGGTGTTTTCCTTTCTTCTATTCATATAGTGTTATATTGGTGATTTTCTCATGATTGTTTTTTTGAATGGAGTTGACTTCATTATTGTTGGATTATACAGTTAGTTGTGGTCTTTTTTTCTACCAAGATGTCTGATAAGGGTACTTCAGGCGTTTTAAGCATTGTACTTGTAAGGGCAAGTTACCTAATAGTGATTCGCATGACGACTGTGTATACTGTTTGGGAGTAGCCCACCTTTCGGTGCAGCCTCCTTGTGATATTTGTCAAAGTTTCAGCCAGCGCACTCTTAATGAGCACAAAAATAAACTTATTCTGAAGGAGTTACTCAAGTCTCTCCCTTCTCAGAGGCCATTTCGGCGATGGAGGTCTCAACCTCTCCTTCTAAGGACAAAAAGAGATCCCATTCTGTTCCTCCTTCACCATCAGGTGTTCAGCGCAAACCTGGGAAATCTAAGGTCCCTAAGTTATCATCGGAGCATAAATCTGCCTCTTCGGCTCCGCCTTTCTCAGCTCCAACCTTCTCAAAACCTTTGATACTGGCGCCTGTTTTGGCACATGCCCTGCCTCTGGCACCGATCATTGATCTTACTACGCCTATTTCGACTTCGGCACCTGTAGCTACTACGGCTCAGGGCACACCTTCGACTACGACTCCAGTTTCCATTTTGGAACCGACCATTTCGGCTCCGAGTGCCTACGACTTCAGTTTCCATTTTGGGACCGACCGTTTTGGCTCAGAGTGCCACTTTGGCACTGAGCGTTATACCGACCACACTGGATCTGACCCCTTTGCTTCCTGTCTCGAAACTAGAGACTTCGGTGCCGGCAGACCTTGCACCACAGACCTGATACTCTCCAGCCATAGACCTGTTTCTGGACCAAGCATATAGCCCATTTATTCGAAGGTCCTGACTCCCCATCTGGAGTATCCACTAGATCCACCAGGAGCCTTTCAGCACATGACATGGTGTGTCTTGTGGACCAGCTGTTTGGTAACCAGGGGAATTCCCTCACTTTCTAAAACCCATCCACCTGCTGGACTTGGGTTGCCTTATCCATGGACTCCATCTTACACTCCTCCTTCAACCATCTCGGTTCCAAAGCTGCCTGCTCCGACATCCTTCTTGGAACCCATCACCTCGGCACCTACGGTGCATCTCACTCCTGCTTCAAGTTTGTCCCTTTGGTCCTCAGGACCTGCCAAACCGGTCCTTCCTCAATCTGGGGATTGGGGGACAGGTGCGTTGGGTCGGGGTACAATGCCGACTTTCTCCTCTGTTCCCTCCTTGGTGCCGATTGCTGCATCCATGATGATCCTGCTTGAGGCTCCATCTGTGGGGGTGGGTCCGTCGAAATGGGGTGTGACCCCAGTCCCGAGGTTGTCTTTCTTGGTTCCGGGCTCCAATCCCTCTTCAGATGGGCCTGCATTCCGTGCAATGGAGAGGGCTGTTGCTTCTGGCAGCACTCAAGGATTCCGGGTGCTTCCACATCTAGACGACTGGCTCTTTACCACTCCCACCAAGCATCTTCTGGTAACTGCGCTACAACTTACTGTCTCTCCGGCAAAATTGTTGGGAATAATGATACATTGGGAGAAATCAAATCTTATCCCTACACAACAAATAGAGTTCATTGGAGCAGTGTTCAGTACTCAGTCCTGTCTGGTATCACTCCCTCTTCACAGACTCCATTGATTGAGGCTTCAAAGCTGAATGATTCTTTCTCAAACATCAACCTCTGCAAAAGAAGTTCTCCAAGCCCTAGGTTCTATGGCTGCGTCAATTTCAGTAGTGCCTGTAGCAAAACTGCATATGCAAATTCTGCAATGGCTCCTTCTGTGGCAGTGGTTCCCAAACTGTCATCCCCTGGATTACAAGATTAGAATAACCAACTCCTGCAAGCAGAACCTGCTTTGGTGGATGAGGCCAGACATAGATCTTTAGAGCCGCCCATTTTAACCCTCCCAGCCCACAGCCATTGTGACCATGGATGCTTCCCTGATCAGGTGGGAAAGACTGTCCAAGGCACATGGTCCACCTCAGAGGCCCACCTGCATATCAGTGTTCTAGAACTGAGAGCCGTGCTGTTAGCGTTGCAGGCATTCCATTCATCTCTCCTCTCTGGGACAATTGCAATTCAATCAGACAATATGTCAGTGGTCTGGTACGTCAACAAGCAAGGAGGAACCAAGTCCGACCCCCCCTATGTTGAGAAGCCATGAGAATTTGGCAGTGGGCGATAGCTTCCAAATGCTTTCTGATAGCAATGCATACCCCGAAGAGCTCCAACGTGATTACAGACAAACTGAGCAGATGCATTCTCATGCCCCAGGAGTGGTCCCTCAACCCCGAGGTGGCTTCTATAATCTTCAGCCACTGGGGCCGGCCTTGCTGCGATCTTTTCGCCTCCCCATCAAACACCAAGTGCAGCAGCTACTTCGCCCTACTTCCCCTGGAGGGGGAGTCACCGAGGGACGCTCTGGCCCATGATTGGCCCACGAGACTTCTCTACTCCTATCCTCCCATTTCTTCTATCCCACAATTTCTAAAGAAAGCTTTTCGGTTGAGATGCAAGGTGATCCTCATAGCCCCATTCTGGCCTCGACAAGTTTGATTCCCCTTTCTTCAGCCTCACCTAGTGTGCCCGCCATGGATTCTGGACCCTCTGCCAGATCTGATTACTCACCCCCAAGGGTTGAGTCACCCGAACCTGTCCACTCTCAAGCTGATGGCTTGTTTTCTCCATTTCTGCTAGTTGCCAGGCAGGCTAATATCTCCTCGCCTGTTTGAGACATCATTCTGGCCTCTCTCAAACCATCCACCAGAAACTGTATCAGGATAAATGGAAAAGGTTTTCCATTTGGTCCAAGGATAACATGCTAGACTCGTATTCGGCTCCAGTTACTGTGGTACTTCAATACTTGGCTAAGTTTTTTGATAATGGAGCCTCTTCCTCTACAGTACAAGTACATTTACCGTCAATCTCCAATTTCCACAATGATATAGATGGCACCCCTCTTATCTCTCTACGCTTCTGCAAGGCTTTCCTCAAAGGGACCTCTCATCTCAGGCCTCCTCTCAGACAGCCCGTAGAACCATGGAACCTCACTTTAGTCCTTCAGTCTTTGACTCAAAAGCCCTTCAAGCCTGCAGCAAAGTGTGACCTAAAGTTTTTGTCTTGGAAATCTTTGTTCCTGGTAGGCATTACCTCTGCCAGAAGAGTTTCGGAGCTACAGGCATTGTGTTTCAAGAGGCCCTATCTGGTTCATAGGTAGGTACTAGGCTATCGGCCCAAGGGCCTATGTAAGCCTAGCCAACAAGGTTCCCTAGCTTATGCCACCCAAGAAAGTTATTTTCCTGTGCCACTGTTGAACAGAGACACAGAAGTGATCCCTGGGGTGTATTTCCTATTTCCCATCCACTCATCAAGATTTTTCTTGAAGAGTGCTAATGAAGAACTTTGCTTGACATAGATGGAGTAGCCTGTTCCAGAGTATGGGAAGTCTCTGGGACAGGAGTCTATCCCACCAGCATGTCCTGTTTATTGTGGTGACAAGGTTTAGGTCCCTAGAGTGTGTAGCTCGGAGGGATTGGGATTTCTTTAGGTGTAGCATGTCCAACAGCTCTGGGTTTGACATAGCTTTATATGTTAGGCAGAGATCACCTCGGAGTAGGCGATATGCTACAGAGTAAAGCTAAAGTTTTTTGAGGTGGTCAGTGTAGGGCATTTGTTTGAGGCCAGTAATCCTCTTTTGTGTACTTCTGTGGCCTTTTCAGCTGCTCCACATGTCTTGTGAGGTACGTTCCAAAAGGGGCATTGTACTCTATAACGGGTCTAATGAGTGTTGAGTAGAGGGGAACAATTACCTCTTTTTTTTTTCCTGGATGAGAACCCTTTTATGAGGAGGTGTGCCATGTAGGACTTCCTGACTACTGTGGCGATGTGACTATCAAAGGAGAGACTACTGTCCACCTGGGTCCCAAGGTCTCATCACACATTCAGTGTTAAGTAGATTGCTGCCTATGTGGTAGTTCATGGGTACAGAGATTTTACCAAAGGGGGATAACGCTGCCCTTTTTGGCATTGAGCTTGAGGCCATGGCTCTGACACCAGGCATCTGTCTCAGCGAGGCCCTTCTGTTAGGATGTCCACATCATTTGGGGACTTGACTATGGCTCCTAGTTTGCAGTCATCTGCGAACTTCATTAGCCAGAGGGTTTCTGTGTTAGCCTGTACTTCAGAGAAGTAGATACCAAACAGGAGAGGTCCCAGGACAGAACCCTGTGGTACTCCACTTGTCACTGCTTTGAGGTCAGATTTGGAGTCTGCAACTTTTACAGTGTGCGTTCTGTCAGTGAGCCAGTTGGCAACCCATCTTGTGACGTAGGGATTTATACCTAGTTTAGTGAATTTAGCTATAATTCCAGAATGGGGGATGGTGTCGAAAGCCTTGGCGAGGTCAAGATAGGCTGTGTGAATCACCTTACCCTCATCTATGGCTTAGGTGACTGCCTCAAAGAAGTCTATCCGGTTCAGGAGGCATGATCTGCCTTTCACAAACCCGAACTGGGTGGGATCCAGAGTTTGGAGGTTACCAATGTCTTTGTTTATGAGTTCCATGATGATACGTTCCATGGCCTTGCAGACCAGGCTCGTCAGGCTAATAGGTCGATAGTTCCCGGGATCAGTGATGCCTCCCCCCCCCTTTGTGGAGTGGGATAACTGTTGCTGTACGCCATTCATTGGTTTTTCATGAAGACAGTGTGTCACTTTGGACGAACCCATCTTTTCTTCCCAAAGTTGTTTCTGAATTCTCTCTTAACCAGTCCATTGATCTACCAGTGTTTTTCCCGAATTTTGCCAATAGAGGAGAGTATTACCTTCACACCTTAGACGTACATAGACAATTAAGATTTTACCTAGACAGAACCAAACCTTTCCATAAATCTGAACAGCTTTTCATCTCCTTTTTTCGGGATCCAAAATCAGAGAAGTTGTTTCCAAGGTTACATTATCAAGATGGGTAAGGGACTGCATACGTGTCACCTATTTTCTCCATAATGAATCCATGCCATGAATTAAAGCCCACTCTACTAAATCTATGGCATCTTCTATAGAATTTCATTCCAAGGCATCCATGGATGACATCTGTGCAGCAGCTACTTGGGCTAAGCTTTATACCTTTATCAAGCATTACAAATTGGACCTGGTCTCTTGGGGGAGAGCTGCCTTCAGCTCAATGGTACTCAGGAATGTTCTTCCATAAGGGCCACCCATGGACCTCAAGGTAGCTTGGGATTCTGTCCCGTCAGTGATGAACGGAAAGAAGATTAACAACATCAGGTAAAGAAGTTATGTCTTACCATAACATTCCATCTGTGTTGTTCATCTTCTTTCATTCATCACTTCCCACCCTCCTTCCCCCTCAAAAGGCTCCTGGGGGATGCTTTGGGTCCAAGTGGTGCACTTAGGGTACTTGCGTAGAAGTGGCCTCGGCTTAACTTCCTTTCTTAGCAAACTCGATCTGAGGTAACATGGAGAAAGGCATTCTGGGTAGAGACTTAGCTTGAGAGTTTTATTGGGTGGCGCGAGCTTGGTAATAGGCTGACTTGGTTCCTAGGGCTCAGAACCAAACCCATCAGTGATGAATGAAAGATGGTGAACAATACAGATGGAATGTTATAGTAAGACATAACTTCTTATTTCACTCTCTTCCTTTCCCCATCCTGTGTATGAGGGCTAGCATAGCCCATTAGAAATATAGTGACTCCTAAAAGGAACACCTAAATGTTATTTAAAACTACTAGAGTATAATGGGCTGGCAGAGGCTTAATCAAGCACAGCAAACTCGTATTCTTAAGAGGTAACTGATTCAGATATTTGTACCTTTTCAGACAGCAGCTGCTCCCCATATCACTTGCTTAGCCACAGGCAGTCTTGTTGCCAGCCTGAATTTAGGTCTCACACCCATCTGATCTTTATAGGTAGATAGTGGGGTATCAGCCCAAGGGCCTAAGTAAGCCTAGCCAACAAGGTTCCCTGGCTTACGCCACCAAAGAAAGTTATTTTCCTGTGCCCCTGTCGAGCAGAGCCACTGAAGTGATCCTTGGGGTGTATTTCCCATTTCCCATCCACTTATCAAGATTTTTGTTGAAGAGTGCTAATGAGGAACTTTGCTTGACATAGATGGGTAGCTTGTTCCAGAGTATGGGAAATTGCTGGGACAGGAATCTGTCTCTCCAGCATGTCCTGTTTATTGTGGTGACAAGGTTTAGGTTCCTAGAGCGTGTAACTCGGAGGGATTGGGATTTCTTTAGGTGTAGCATGTCCAACAGCTCTGGGTTTGACATAGCTTTATATGTTATGCAGAGATCACCTCGGAGTAGGCGATATGCTATGGAGTAAAGCTGGAGTTTTTTGAGACGGTCAGTGTAGGTCATCTGTTTGAGGCCAGTAATCCTCTTTGTGAGGTACTTCTATGGCCTTTCCAGCTGCTGCAAATGTCTTGAGGTACATTCCAAAAGGGCGTTGTACTTTATAATGGATCTAATGAGTGTTGAGTAGAGGGGAACCATGACCTCTTTTTTTTCCCGGGTGAGAACCCTTTTGTGATGAGGTGTGCCACATAAAAGGCTTTCCTGACTACTGTGGTGATGTGATTATCAAAGGAGAGACTACTGTCCACCTGGGTCCCAGGTCTCTTATCACACATTTGGCATTAAGTAGACTGCCACCTATGTGGTAGTTCATGAGTACAGAGTTTTTTCCAAAGGGGATGACGATGCACTTTTTGGCATTGAGCTTGAGGCCATGGCTCTGACATCAGGCATCTGTCTCAGTGAGGCCCTTCTGTAGGATGTCCACATCATTTGGGGACTCAACTATGGCTCCTAGTTTGCAGTCATCTGCGAACTTCATTAGCCAAAGGCCTTTTGTGTTGGCCTGTACTTCAGAGAAGTGGATACCAAACAGGAGAGGTCCCAGGACTGAACCCTGTGGTACTCCACTTGTCACTGGTTTGAAGTCAGATTTGGGAATCTGCAACCTTTACAGTGCGAGTTCTGTCAGTGAGCCAATTGACAACCCATCTTGTGACGTAGGGATTTATACCTAATTTAGTTAGTTTAGCTATAATTCCAGAATGGGGAATGGCGTTGAAAGCCTTGGCGAGGTCTAGATTTGCTGTGTGAGCCACCTTACCTTCGTCTACAGCTTTGGTGACTGCCTCAAAGTAGTTGATCAGTTTCAGGAGGCATGATCTGCCTTTCACAAACCTGAACTGGGTGGGGCTCAGAGTTTGGAGGTTACCAATGTCTTGAGTTCCATGGTAATACGTTCCATGGCCTTACAGACCAGGCTTGTCAGGCTAATAGTGGGCGATAGTTCCTGGGATCAGTGGTGGCTCCCCCTTTGTGGAGTGGGATAACTGTTGCTGTGCGCCATTTAGTGGGCACAAAGCCTGATGTGAGACTATGCTTGAACATGGTTTAGTTGGGGAGCCAGTTCTTTCTGAAATTCATGACAAACGCAGCCTGGGATGTTGCCCTGTCCCATGGATGCTGTGTTTTTGCCTTTAGAGAGTGCAGCTTTTATCTGCTTAGTTGTGATTACAGGCACTCTGCATTCTTCCTGTATAGATATGGGTCCTTTAGGGGGTGAGTGGGTGGTAAAGTTAACACTGAACCTGTCTGCCAGGACGTTGGCAATATCATTTGGGTCTGTAATTTTCATGCCATTGTTCTGTAATTCAGAGCAGGTCTAGGTGTTGCCATTGAGATTCTTGACATGGCTATAGAATGCTTTGTGGTTGTCCCTAGAATCAGTGGTGCTTTTGTTTTCATAGCTAGCTTTGGAGGATCTTATAAGGGATCTTAGCTTCTTACTGAGGCTGACCAGGAAACCACTCCTCTCATGGTATTTTACTCTCTTTTTCAACAGTTTCATCCTTCTGTTGTAGAGTTTGTTTATGGCAGGGGACCACCAGATTGGCTTCCTTTTTTTGGAGGATAGCGTCTTGGTTCTGTTTGGGATAGCACGATCCATGCACTCGTGTAAGTGCTTATAGACTGCATATGTGTAGGATTCAGCAGTCGTAACTGTATTGTCCATCTGTATGGGTGTTATGAAGTTTGTTACTTCTGTCTTAAGAAACACAAAGTTGGCTTTGGAGAAATCTTTTCCCATGATTTCCTTAGTGGGGTGTGGGGACGGGATGTGGATATCTAGGGTGATTAGCTTATGGTCGGATCTGACCAACGAGGAGTTGACTTCAGGTGTGGAACACTGGTCACTCATGTTAGTAATGACTAGGTTTAGGATATTGCCCCTGGTGGGGGTGTGGATAAGTTGATCCAGGGCATTGGAATTTATGAATTCCAGAAAGCATTGAGTGAAGGAGTTGGTACCAGAGTAGTTTTCCCAGTTAATGGTGGGGTAGTTGAAATTGCCCATTATTAGGGTATTTGGTTGAACCCTAATATTTTACAGTATATCAAGAAAAGAGGAGTGGGAATCCTTGGGCATGGTTGGGGATCTGTAGCAAGCTACAATTTGGATTGCAGTTTTGCCCAGAGTTAGTTGCAGTTGGATAACCTCGGATGCATTATGCTGAGCAGCTAGCCTGTAGGTGTGGATATCCTTAATGAATATACACACACCTCCACCTTTGGTGTTCTGGTACAGGTCAAGTGGCTGAAAAGTGTGGTATGAGTTATAGCCTGGTAATGCAGGGGTGCTCTCTGGAGCCTTGAACCAGGTCTCAGTCACTGCACAGATATCGATGTTCTCTATTTTAAGGAGTGCCTTGAGGGAGTGCATTTTGAGGTTTAGACTTCTAGCATTGAGTAGCATTACCCTCAGTTTTTGCTTGCCTGTTCCTGTTACTGTGGTTAATTTGTCATTTGAACCTTGCCTAAAAAAGGCACTATATGGGCAGCAAGAGCCTTAGCCAGTATCCGGAATCCCAGGAATGACTGGTGCAGACCATCTCTGACAAAGTATCGTGGTCTGTCAGTTATGTCATCCCTGGCAGACAGATACTGGATCCCCTTAGAATGACACCAGAAGTTTAGCCAATTGTTTAAGTCAATCATTTTGTCCTTGTACTGCGGTATCATTCTGGATGATGGCAGGATGCTACTCAGGGCTAGGGTCATACCTGCCTGGGCTATAGGATCGGAGAGCTCTTCCATGTCTCTCTTCATGTAGTCCAGGGAGGTACATCTCAGATCATTCACATCAACATGGACAATGACGGAGTCATATTTGTACTTGTGGAGTGACCTGAGTGCATGGGTTATGTGATCTTTTGTACCATACGCCACCTTAGATTCAGGTAAGTTCCCCATTAGGGAACCTTCTTTTCTTGAGGAAAGTGAGAGTGTGGTAGGAAGATGCACTACAGAGACTTCCATTACCAGTGCCTTTTTTGCTTAGGCACAGAACATGACTACAGATCTTGTTTCCTTCTGTCAGTCATTCGTACTCAAGACATTGCACTCCCATTTGTTGTTGCTTAATATGTTCCTAGAAACTCAACATCTAAAGCAGTTGGGCCCAGTCTAAGATGATGACCCCCTCCATTCCTGATGCTATGTCCTCTTCCAAAGAAAAAAAACTCGAGGCTTAGGTCTGATGTTCTGTCCACCCAATCAGATTCAGATGTACCTGCTGTGGTTGCAGATCCCGAAGTGGGTCTGACTTGTTCCTAAGACTACCTCTACTGCTAACCCATTAGAGATTGGTATGGTGTCGGAGGACCATGCATCCGAAGTGACTTCTAAGGAGAAGGGGAACGGAGGATTGTTGTCTGAGAGGGCCCAGAAGATATTCCTCAGATCTTAGTAGAGGAAGAAATCCCGGGATCAGTGACTGAGATAGTTCATGGGGTAGGGTTCACCATGTTTGCGTCCTTTAGCTCTCACCCCATTAGAAAAAATGACAGACGTTAATCTGTCCCCTCCCCAACCTTCTAGGGGGAAAAGTGGATGGACTTCTCATGCATTTTTCAGGGCCGTTGTAGCCCCTTAAACTTCCTTCCTTTTCAGTCCTTCCACTCACTTCACAGAAGATTACTATGGAGACCTTCACTGGATGTGAGGAGGAGGCCTCAAATTCAGATTCATTATTTAGCATACTCGTGTGAAATTTATTCTTCTGGACAGGTGCCCCTCAGACCGTGAGAACTACTTCTCCACTGTTTCCTCTGTGAAAGATGAATCTTTCAGAGAGATCATTGTAAATATGATGAACCATTTTAACTGGGAGTCTAAGCAAATCTGTGGTGTCCAGAAAAGGCACTACAGCCTTATAAAAGTGGGCACACCAGCCCCTTCACCTGCCCTCTAGTCCTTATAGGCCTTTTGTGATGCTTTTGTATCCACATCTCTACTCCAGATTGTCAACCTCCAAGAGGCCTGATAGATTTTACAAAGTTCCAGATTAACTTCAGTTTTTGTTCAGAAATCCTATAGCTTACCCTTCTGCTGGCTCTTTATCCTCTGATAAGTGTGCTAAGCCAATGCCAGTACGTTATCTTCAGACAAGGACAATAAGGCCATGGACAGGTGGGAGTAAGGAATTCCGTGCATTATTTTATTTATTATTTTTATTTGTATTCGTTTTCTGGGGTAGAGCACTGATCTCCATCAGCCCAGGAGTAGTGTCTGGTAAGTGACTTGCTCAGAGTCGCACATCTAGGCAATGGAAGCTGAAGAAATTCTTGTCTATCTATTTCTCTAACCTGGCCTTAATGGCTATCATCTACCAGACCCAGATGACCAGATACCTTTTATCTATCCTTAGCAACCTTAATAAGGTTGTTGTTGACATGGTAGGATCAGACTCCAAACAACAGATTTTGTCTTTGGTAACTCAAGCCGTAAAATCAGCTGTGATGCTTTTGAGTCCTCTTCCAGAGCAGCTGCTACTGGCTTAGTTGTCAGGAGATATGCCTAGTTAACAACATCATCCTCTCCCTGAAGATTTCAAGGCAAAGCTCCTAGATTCCCCCTGTTGATGTGGTCCTACTGTTCATACCCCAGGCAGCTAGTTTACTCAAGACTTTGCAAGAATAAGACAATACTATGAAGGACTGTAGACAAATTCTACTTGCATCTGTGCCCAGATACCAGAGAAATTACCCTGCAAAGTCCATTTTGTCAGAAGAGAAAATGGACCTTCTCAGAAATAAAAGAAAACCCTAGAAAGAAATTTCCACAAAAAAACATTAAAGGGGACCCCCAGATCTGAGAGGCCTCTTTTCACAGCTAGTCACTCAGACCCCACCCCCCAAAAAAACTCTCTTTTGATTGCAATTGGGAAAAGATTACTACAAGCAAGTAGGTACTCACCATCATCAAATAAGGTTACATAATGTCCTGGAAGAAGCTTTCTCCCTTCCCAAGACATTTCGTCTCCTCCACACAACCAGTTGCCTCTTCCAACCCATCTTGCATGACTTACTTTCCCGAGGTACCATAAAGCCAGCCTTTCATCATTTTTTAGGAAGAGGATTTTACTCCCAAGTTGTTTCTGGTGCCAAGAAAAGGACAGTGGTGACCCAACCCATAGTGAACCTGATTTAGCTCAGCACCTTCCTCAAGGTACCCACTTTCAAAAATTCTGTCTCTTCAGACCCTTATTCTTCCCTTTATCCTTCTGAAGGCTTTTCTAGTATCATTGGACTTGAAGGATGCATACCTACATATTCCCATACCGTCATCTTGAAATGAATTCCTGAAAGTCTTTACTGGCTCATCTCATTTTCATTTTTCTGCTTTGCTCTTCGAGCTTTCTGTGGTCCCCAAAGTTTTCACAAAGCAATTGGCTCCAATTATAGGCTTTTACAAGGACTTTGGGAATACAGATATTCCCCTACCTACATGATTTGCTTATCCATGCTTCATCCCCTCAGAAGACCCTATTGCTGAACCTCAAGCTTTCAGTCTTCCTGTAATTGGGGTCCACATTTAATTTTAAAAAGTCTTGCCTTCAGCCCACTCAGGACTTAGTTTTTCGTAGGTTGCAGATTAGAGACAGAAAGAAAATGCAGGCCTTTCTGCCTCTGGGGAAGGTGCAGAGCCTTACAACTTATTTCCATTCCCTTTTATCTCTCCAGGCCTGCTCAGCAAGGGAGATTTTCAGAGCAGTAGGTTACATGGCTGTAACCATTCCTATGCTTCCTCTTGCCTGTCTGCATACAGTGGTGCCTGAAATATGTATGGTCCCAGCACAAGCACCCCATGGAGAAGACTGATCTCTCTCATACCTTGTCTTAAGAGAATGATCTTTTGGTGAGTGGCACAGGTGAACTTCAGTCCAGGCCTGCCCTTGAAGGTGAAGACTCAAGTCAAAAACTGCACAAGGATGTTTCTAGTGAGGTTTGGGGAGCATGAACAGGGGTTCACAATGTCCAGTGTTATTGGCAAACTGACCACAAGGCAGAACCACAACCTAGAAGAGATGAGGGATTTCATTCAGACCCTACAAGTCTTCTTCCATCTCAGGAATCCCGGACTTCCAGGAGTCTTTAGCCATCATTGCGAACAGACAAAGATTGTGAGCTGTAGAGCAGCTTTGGGTTAAAACTTTTTCCGCTTATCTTAACCTTCCAGTAAGTTTAACTTTCTTATTTCCCTTTTCATTGCTATTCTGTTTCCTCCCTTTTATTCTTCTGCATACATAAAATATATTGGTCCATTTTTCACGTACTACTTGAGTACTGTTTAATACCATTGCTGGTAGTTTCAACTTTCTGTACTTTTGATAGTATTTCTAATTATCATCGTTGGTAATTCTTTTTCTTTTCTTCTATTCTTTAAAGAAAAGTCTATCTATGTTAAGTTGTCAATCTTGCCTTCATTCTTGCTTGATGGGTTCGGAGCCGATCCTCGGCTCCGACTCGGCACTTGCTAAGCTCGAGAGTCACTTTTACCAGCTCGAGGCAGCCCCATATCCCATGATGCAAGGCGGTAAGTACCCAGATCTCGTTTGCCGCTTCGCTGATGAGGTCCTCCTTTTACCAGCTCCTGGTAAGTGAATTATTACTTTACTATTTTAGCCCCTTTTTACAAAAAAACCTTAAATTATTAGTTTTAACTTAGTTTTAATTCCTTTCTGACAGAAAATTTCCCTGTCTCCTCAAAACTTTTAGTCAGACTAAAACCCATCCCATCCCCCCCCTGTTAGGGTGTGTGTGTGTGTGTGTCTGTTAGTGATACCTTTTGGTATATTTAATTTAATTTCTTGGACTGGTGTGTGTGTGTGTGTGTGTGTTTTACACCATGTCTAAAGAAAGGGTCTCAGGCTTTAAGAAGTGTGACTCGTGCTGTCAGAAGATGTCTCTGACAGACGGTCACACTTCTTGCCTGTACTGTCTGGGGCCTCTTCACCTGCAGGACTCCTGTGCTATATGTCATTCTTTTAGTCAGAGAGTCCTGCAGGAAAGAAGAAATAAATTGATTTTGAGGGGCCTTCTTAAGCCGGAGGGCTCTCCGGCTAAGTCGGCCCCATCTAAGACTTCTAAGTCTTCCAAGGCCCAGGCTTCTGTGTCCAAGCCTGTGGCCTTGGCTCCGACTCATTCAGAGTCGAGATTGGCTCGGCTGGAGCCGATTCTGTTACCTAAACCTTCGGCACCGATGGCTATCGGTGCCGACTCTGTTCGACCACTTCGTGTCGGCTCCGATCGGTTCCGACCACCATGTGGCCCAGGCATCGGTGTCGGCCCGATCGGCTCCGACACCCTTACATTTATGGCGTATCGGCTCGGCTGGAGCCGATACATCGGCTACCTGTCGGTGCCGATAAGTTGTCGGCTCCGACAGTTTCAGTAGTTTCATCGGCTCCGATGGTTCCTTCGAGGAAGAGGTCTAGGTCCCTTCCTTGGAGCCGATACTTTCGGCTCGGCCGCCTCTCCTCTCGGAGCGGAGCCATCGGAGCCGATCTTCAAGGTCATCCAGACTTTCTGACCATGATTTGGAGAGAGTGGTCAGTAGACTACTAAAGTCACAGGCACTGGCCCAAATGCTACATAGTCCGTCTCAGCAGACGACTATAAGTCTACACCCCATTGCAGTTCCTCCTTGACTCTACCCCAGAGTTTGGAGTTGGAGTCTTCGGGAATAGTTTCTGCTACGGCTGAGGGACAGATACCCCTTCTGCTCCTTCAGCCTCTACTCTTATCTCCTCTTCGTGACCTTCCTTAGAGGGATTCGGTGGCCGGGCTTCCCTGGTCTCCTCCGAGGGGGTGAGTGGCATCGGACCCTTGTCCGACCCCGCTCTTCCCCTTGGAGCCTCGGCCTTGGTGAGCTCTGCTCCGACATCTGCCTCGGAGCTTTCCTTTTCGGTGGGTCCTGGAGTTCCTAGCTCTTCGGAGCGGATTCTCTCGGACCTCCCTGGGAGGGGAGCCTTCGAGGTGATGAGTGTGCTGGCCTCTGGACTCAGCCAGCAGTCTGTTCCCTTAGCTCCTCCCTCTATAGTGCCTGTTGACATCTCTGCCACTTCTCTTGCTCCCGGACCCAGAGATCCTCCGCCTCAGGTTTCCCCACTGGGAATATCCCCCTCTTCTGAGGATTCTCCTGATTTGTTGGGTGATCCTCCGTGGAAGAGGACTTGTAAGAGGAAACACGTAGACTCCCCCGAGTCTATCACTTCGGATACTGACTTAGATGAGTCAGAGGGATCCCCAAGATCCCCCTCTGAGGATGTCTCCTTCTCAGACATCCTAGAACTCCTTAGACAGAGGGGAAACTGGCTCATCAACAATCCCTCTGAGGATGAGTCAGTATACCTGGAGGCGTTTGGATCTCGACCCCCTTATGCAGGTTATTGCTCGAAAGGCGTGGACTGCTCCTGACTCTGTAGAGCCTGTCCCTAGGAGGCCTTCTAAATTTATTACTGCCCCGTCGGACAAGCAATTCCTTACAAAAGGTGTCCCCGCTGATGCCATGGTGGTGGCGGCTGCCACCAAGAAGGAACTTGCAGATCGATCCGTACCTGTCCATCCTCCTAATAAGGACTCTAGGACCATGGATAGATATGGTAAGCGGATGTTTTCTTCAGCGACCTTTGCTATCGCTCGCTGAACTATCTTTGTCACTTCACCAGACTCCAAAGGGATATCCTTAAGGAGCTAGGTGAAGTTGTGCAGGATCCTACAGCTGCGGGGGCTCAGGAAAAATTGCTTGCAGCTAGGAACCCTTAACTCCATTGCAAACTCCTTCATGCGGCTTATATCATATGCTGCTGATGGAGCAGTAGGCCACAGGTACAGGTGTGGCTCTTAGACGCCAAGCCTGGATGCGACTATGTAATTTTGCAGATCCCTTTAAGGCATCCTTCACAAACTCTCCCTTTGATGGGTCAGCTTTGTTTGGCCCTCAAGTGAAGGAAACGTTGACCAGGTGTGAGCAGGACGGCAAAACTCTTTCTGCCGTAGGAGTCCGTTTTTCCACCCCTTCTAGACCTTATCCCAAAGGACAGAAGGGTGGCAAAATGTGGTTCCATAAATCCCAAGGAGTCACGCCGATTCACGTGGTCAGTTTACCCCTAGAGGCAGAGGGGTAACAACAACAGACGCTCTAGAGGCAGAGGGGTCCACAAAACCAGGGAAACAGAGAGTCTCTCTCTGACAAGCCCTTTCAGCATCCCTGAGATGTTGCCCGGCTGTCCCTCCTTGGAGGCAGTCGGGAAGGCTATCACTGTACCCAGAAGCCTGGCATTCTCTCACTCAAGACAGATGGGTACAGTCGATCATATCCGAGGGTTACATAATTCCTTTCGAGGAAAGTCCTTTCTATCCCTCAAATTCCCTCCCAGACGTACCACCCGGTCTAAGGGAAATTGCAGAGTTGGAAGTCTCAAAACTACTGCAAAAGAGCCATTCAGCCAGTTACAACAGACCATTCAGAGCCGGAATCTACTCAAGGTTCTTTTGGTCCCCAAAAGACGGGAGACTGGAGACCAATATTGGATCTTAGCAGACTCAACAAGTCTGTGAGGAAAACAAGATGCGGCATGGTCACTCTTCAGTCGATTCTACCCTTCTTGCAGAAGGACAACTGGATGTGCTCAATAGATCTTCAGGATGCGTACTATCACATAAAAATTCACAGACGCTCCAGGAGATTTCTCCGCTGGCTGGGGTCCAGTCATTTCCAGTTCAGAGCCCTGCCCTTTGGTCTCACCACAGCCCCCAGGGTGTTCACCAAATGCATGGCAGTGGTCACGGCTCACCTGAGACGTCAAGGATTCCAGGTGTTTCCGTATCTCGACGACTGGCTCCTGTCAGCCACCACCAGGCATCAGTTTGTTCAAGCCAGGGATTACACAATAAATCTTTGTTCTCATTTGGGCATCTCGATCAACTTCAAAAAGTCATCCTTATTGCCCTGCCAGTCTATTACTTTCATAGGCGCAAACTTAAACACTGTTCGGATGTCAGCTACCCTTACAGACCAAAGAGTTTCAGACATTCAAAGTCATGTCAGGATCATTCTAGCCAACAAGAAGGTACAGGCCAGAATGGTTCTAAAAGTATTAGGTCTCATGGCTGCGGCCATTACTCTTCTTCCCCTGGCTCGCTTCTACATGCCTTCTTCAGTGGATGTTGTTCACTCAGTGGTCTTACCAACAACTTCCAATGCGTCACCACATTCTGGTGACACAGATTTGCAAAAATCATCTTGCTTGGTGGATCACTTCTCCCCAGATTCACCAAGGCAGACACTTTGTACCCCCATCCCCGGTAGCCACTGTCACCACGGATGCCTCCCTGATCGGGTGGGGGGGGGGCATTATCAGGACAGGATGGTTCATGGGACGTGGCAACCGTTCGAGTACCACCTGCACATAAATGTCCTAGAGATGAGAGCAGTGCTTTTAACGTTGCAAGCCCTCAACGACTCTCTTCTTGTAGGGACAATTGCAGTCCACACAGACAACATGTCTGTAGTTTGGTATATCAACAAACAGGGCGGAACCAAGTCCTACCCCTTGTGTCGAGAAGCGCTCAGACTGTGGCAATGGGTGATCTCCTCTCATCGGTTTCTGGTAGCAACGCACATCCCTGGGAAAACCAACATTTTAGCGGACAGATTGAGCAGAGCTATTCTCATGCCTCACGAGTGGTCTCTCAAGCAATCTATAGTGGAGGAGATTTTTCTGGAATGGGGTCGCCCATGTTGCTATCTTTTTGCTACTCCCCAAAACAGCAAATGCCCAGACTTCTTCTCTCTCTTCCCTCTGTCAGGCCATCCCCCCAGAGACGCTCTGACCCAGGATTGGCCCCAGGGACTTCTTTATGCTTTTCCTCCTTTTCCTCTAATCCCTCAGGTTATCCAGAAAGCTACTGTTTTGAGAGCCAAAATGATTCTCATTGCTCCTTATTGGCCTCGACAAATTTGGTTTCCGTTCCTCCATCGTCATCTTTTGGTGCAGCCATGGCATCTGGACCCAGTGCCAGATCTTCTGGTTCACCAATCCGGTCAGCTGCACCGGTCTATCCCTTCTCTCAGTCTCTCAGCATGGTTGCTCCACTTCCTTCCTTAGCCAGGCTTCCTTTGATCTCTAACCCTGTTAGAGACATCATAGTAGCTTCTTTAAAATCCTCTACCAGGAGGATTTATACAAGCAAATGGAAACGTTTCTCTTATTGGGCTAAAGCCAAGAATATCGATCCCTTCACTGCCCCAGTTCAGGCAGTTTTGGACTTCTTAGCGGAGATTTTTCATGCAGGCTCCTCTTCTTCCACAGTTAGAGTTCAACTGGCTGCTATCTCGAACTTTCATGTCGGGATCGCAGATCACAATATCATGTCCCATAGGCTTTGTAAAGCCTTCTTGAAAGGAATTTTCCTGCTAAAGCCTCCAATCAGGAATCCTCCTCCTCAATGGGATCTAAATTTAGTGCTGACATCCTTGATTCTTCCCCTTCGAGCCAGCTGTTTCTTGCTCCCTAAAATTTCTTTCTTGGAAAACATTATTCCTAGTAGTGATTACATCGGCCAGGAGGGTGTCTGAACTTCATGCTCTTTCGGTTCGACCCCCCTATTTGGTCTTTCACAAGGACAGAGTATCATTGAGAACTAATCCGACCTTTTTGCCTAAGGTCGCCTCAAAGGCTAATTTGAATCAATCCATTGATCTCCTGTATTTTTCCAAACTCTTCAAACAGATCGGAACAAAAATTACATTATCTTGATGTCCACCGCCAACTCAGATATTATTTGGACAGAACTAAACAATTTAGGAAATCCGATCAACTCTTTGTTTCCTATGCGGATAACAGGAAAGGCCTTCCTGTCTCTAAAGTGACTTTATCTAGATGGCTTTCTTCTGTCATCTCTGAAATTTATCTGCTCAGGGGAAAACAGCTGTGCTCAAAACCTAAAGCACATTCAACTAGGAGCTTAGCTACTTCTACAGCCTTTCAAGCTAGACTTCCTTTAGACACTATTTGTGCAGCGCCACTTGGGCCACTCCTCATACTTTTGTTTCCCATTACAAATTGGACTTGGCCTCCAGGGACAGAGCCAGTTTTGGCTCTACAGTCCTCAAGAGTCTGTTCCGTTGAGCCACCCAGGATAGAGGTGCTAGGGACGCGGTCCCATCAAGCAAGAATGAAGGCGAGATTGACAACTTAACATTAAGAAGTTATGTACCTACCATAACGTTCCATGTTAGTTGTCTTCTCGCCTTCTTTCTTGCGACCCTCCCTCCTTTAGGCCTGGACAGACCTTTCTACAAGAGATTGTTATGCTGAAGACCATTCAGAACTGGTCCTTCTTTCATCCTGTAGGCTTTCTTTCTTCCTTTGGGAAGTATTTATGCTTGGTGCTATTGCCCTTTGTCATCAAATGAGATCTGGGTACTTACCGCCTTGCATCATGGGATATGGGGCTGCCTCGAGCTGGTAAAAGTGACTCTCGAGCTTAGCAAGTGCCGAGCCGAGGATCGGCTCCGAACCCATCAAGCAAGAAAGAAGGCGAGAGAAGACAACTAACATGGAACGTTATGGTAGGTACATAACTTCTTATTTACTTTTCTCTAATATTTGATTTGCCTTAATTTTTCAATATGTCAGACGAACCAAAAAAATGTGAGGTGTGTGGGCATAAGATCCCTAATTCAGGCACCCGCACATTGTGTGTATATTGTCTTGGTCCTGTCTAGATGTTGAATGTGCGATCTGCAAGGGAGTCAACAGCCAAGCTTTAACTGACAGAGCAAATTGATACTTAGGAGTCTCACCCCTTCTAAGCATGCCTCTGTGGTTCACTTACAACACAACCATGTGGTACAAAACCAAGCAAGGAGGGGCAAGAGCTTACCCATTGTGCATCCTGGTGCAGATTTCTTTTGATCAAACAACTAAGCAGTTAACATTCCATCTCAGGACAATGTCCTGGCAGACTTCCTCAACAGGAAGACCTCACACAAATGGATGTCAACAAACAGATGTCCTTCTGTTCTCATGCTGCAGTATTCTCACTGTGAGGTCTTCCGCCTCAGGTGACCCGAACGTCCATCTTCTATGCAAAAGCTTAAGCCTGGTTGCTGTCAGGTGCATGGGATATCACACGCAGGGCCATAAACCCTGGGTCTGCACGCACAAACCTCAGAACTTATCTGTCGCAGTCAAATCGATTGCTCCGCTCCACACTTCAGAAGACATCTTCAGTTAAGTGCCCAGTTGGGGAATTTCTTTCTTTTGCTTGAGCTATGGTTGCTGTTGCTACCTTATTTAGATAGCAGATGTCAGCTAGAAAGGGGAAATATAAGTGCGGCCGCCAGATTCTGCACAAGGACTCGTATGAAGTTTGTTTGTTCTGCGACTGTACATCCTGCAGCATTTGCCAATCGTTCATACCTAAAACTCTCTGCAGTCATCTGGCAGCCCTAAAACTTTACCTCGAAAACCAATGACTAAAGCATATAGCCCTAGGCATGGAACCCGAGTCGGTCGTCATGGTGGAGCCACCTAAAAAGAAGGCCAAGGTTGTAAGGTCTACTGCTTCTGCCCCTCCGCCTGCTACCGATCTAGGGGCTGAGGGGCGTCTGGAAGAACCAGTGATTTTTGGCGGGTACCTTTGTAGAAGCCATCTTAGAATCCCCAGTCGGCACGTCTTTGGAGGTTGCTCTGATTTCGACTTCGGCTGATGTCGAGGGGGAACCAGGTTTGCTGGATGGCCACCCATGGTTCTGGAAATGGAATCTTCTCCCACAGACCAGATACTAGGCCTACCCCTCCTTAAACTACCACTAAGACTACTCCTCTTAAGAGGAAGCAAAAAAACTAAACATTTGTCTACTCCCACTGAAGACCAACCAGACTGGCAAACATTTTCACAGTCCTTGGTTCAGTCCTTTATGGCTCTTAGGACCACATCCTCTGCTGCTGCTAAATTGCCTTCTCTCAGCCCTAGGCCAGCCTTGGTGTATTCCATTCCCCCCACCTAAACTCAGGAAGAAGACGCCTGTTCTTCCTCCTCAGATGAATGTCTGACTTACACATCCCAGTTAGCCTCCTGTCTGGACTACTACTCCCCAGATGAGGACTCCTTGGAGGGAGACCCCCCCCCCAAAGTTATTTCTTTTGGGGAAACCTTTTCCAGAATGAGGGAGTTTTTCAGGTGGGTTGCTACACAGATGACTGAGGTTCAAAGGAGGTACTTTGAATTACTTAGTCCCCCTCCCCCTCTGCTATTCCCCCTGTGATTCCAGCTTACCTGGATGCATTTGCATCAGTCTCCAGTACCCCCGAATCACAGTCCCCAGCTCCCAAAAGACCTGACCAGTTTTACAAGGTCCCTGATGAGCAGAAATACCTCATTAAGCTGCCTACGGCAGGTCCTGCACTCAATGCAGTGGCCCCAGATAAATAGTCCAGACAAATACCTTCCTCCTCCCTTCTCCCATCAGACAAGGACCGCAAGGTCAGGGACAGACTGGGGAAAAATATGTACATGTCTTCCACACTGGCCTTCAGGGCAATCTGTTATCAGACCCACATGGTAAAGTATGCCTTAGACTTGGTTTCTCAGGAAACTTTCTTGCTTTACTCCATGCCTGACTTTCCTAAGAAATCTCAGATAGCATCTAAGCTGTCTTTAGCATCACAGGTTGCCAGACACACTATAAAGTGCAGATGTGATGCGGCTGAGGCTTCTGCTAGGTCTGTAGCTTCAGCCTTTGTGCTGTGCAGGTACTCCTGCCTCAGGCTTCAGCCCTTCCCTGAAAACTTTAAAAGCAAAATCTTCGATGCACCATTGGACAACAAATTCCTGCTTGGCAAACAGCCTGCTGTTTATTTAAAAGCCTCCAGGGAAAAGGCAAAGAACTTCAGGTCTTCAAACATTTATTAATCTCACCCATCCCCAAATTTTACAGAAACTACCCTGCCAAGGCCACCTTTGTCAGTAGGGCTCCAGCACCATCCTCCTTCTCTTCTAGGCGCAGGAAAAAGAAAGGCACCTTCCCCAAGGGCAGCCCCTCCTCAACCTACCCCCAGGCAGTACTTTGCAGATAGAAACAACAATCCATGACTGCCTAAGTCTTCTCCTGCCTCTCTCACTGTCTACCCATCTGGAAAAAAAGTCACCTCTTACCATCGGGTACTAGCAATAGTGGCAAAAGGGTACTTTATGACCTGGCAGGAGAAGCCCCTACCACAGGGTATCCCCTTCCCACCCAAAAAACAGCTACATCTAATCCCCCAGATCATCCAAGATCTACTCACACAAGGGACCATAGAAAGGGTCCCTTCAGGCTAAGAAGAGTGGGGGTTCTACTCTAGACTCTTTCTAGTACCAAAAAAAGGATGGCCCTTGGAGGCCCATCCAAGATATGTCCTCACTAAACACCTTTCTGAAAGTCCCTTAATTCAGAATGTTATCCCTTCAAACCCTCCTACCACTATTGCCACCCAAGCGTACATGGCCACTTTGGACCTGAAGGAGGCATAACTCCACGTTCCCATTCATCCAAACTACAGAAAGATTTTGCATTTTGCTGGACCCTCTTCACTCTTTCAGTTTACTGCCTTATCCTTTGTTGAAGACCTTTGGTGCAGTAGATAAACCAAAGTGTGTAGCCCCAGCAATAGCCTACTGCAGAACAAAAGGCATACAAATTAAGCCCTACCTGGACAATGTCCTCATTCTAGCAGAAGAGGAAATTATGTTCAGGAACCACTTACTATTCACTATGTCCCTAATTCAGAACTTGGGGTTAACCTGACCCTGATAAACTCCTCCCTCGGCCCAGCCCAAGACAAAACCTTCCTAGGCTGCAGGATAAGAACAGACTTGATGAAGGCTTTCCTTCCTCAACACAAAGTCTACTCACTAGTCAATTTCTTCCATGAGCTACTCCTGGTCAGCCACATTTTGGCTAGGCAGTTCCTTCGTCTTCTAGGCCTCATGGCAGCTACACTCCCTATGCTACCCCTAACCAGGGTACACATGAGGAAGTTCCAGTGGTACTTGAAAAATGTCTGGTCACAGCACAAACATCCCCCGGACTTTTAGGTACCCTTCTTAAGACAGAATTGAGGTTGTGGATCCAGCAAGTAAATCAGAATCCAAGCCTACCTCTGCAACCCACCAAACCAGTGCAATGTATGCACACAGATGCTTCAGATCTATGGTGGGTGCCACTATGAATGGCCTCAAGGTGCAGGCTCAGTGGGAGCCCTCCCTCCAGGAAAAAAACATATCAATGTAAGGGCGATGACTGCTCTCCTCCTTGCCCTACAGACCTTCCTTCCTCTAATGCAGGCTCCCACCAAATCTTCACAGACAATACAACTGTGATGTGGTACATTAACAAGCAGGGGGACCAGGTCTTACCTGCTCTGCAGGCTTGCAATGCTGGCATGGGAGCTAGCCACTCAGTACAATATCATACTGCAGGTGATCTACATTCTATCCCAGGGCAACCATCAGGCGGATGCCCTCAGCAGATCATTCTCTCAGCATCACGAGTGGATGTTGCACGGAGATGTGTTCTTAGATATTGTCCATCAGTGGGACACACCACAGATCTGTTTGCCACCCCCCAAGAACAGACAATTGCAACTATTATGCTCCAGGGACCCCTCCTCATTAGCCTGGAGAGTGGGTGCCTCTTCAATTTAATGGAAGGGACTATTCCTTTATGCCTTCCCTCCCTTCCCAGGCTTTCAGAAAGTCCTTCTAAAAATCCAGAGGGACAAGCCAAAAATCTTGCTGGCTACTTCCTATTGGCCAGGGCAGCATTGGTTTCCCCTTCTTCTATCTCTTGCCAAGGGCAATCACCACAAGTTGCCTCACAAGGTGGACCTGTTCACACAATAGAAGGGATCTCTCATTCACCCACACCTGGAAAATGCTCTGTTTTAACCCTGTGTATGATAAACTCCTGATCCCATTCAGACACTGGTATTCAGAGGATGTGCTATCCATCCTGCAGCAGGCCAGGAAACCCACTACCAAGTGATCCTATGTTTTGAAATGGAATAGGTACTCCAGTTAGTGTCTCCAAAGGCAAAGGGACCCCTTCCAAGTGGATGTTCCACTAGTCCCAGCCCAGGGGTCTGCAACCTGCGGCTCTTTCACCCCTCTGCAGTGGCTCCCTGTAGCTTTGAAAATTAATGGCCACTATACCAACACACACACACACACACACACGCACACACACACACACACACACACACACACACACACACACACACACAGTGATTGAGTGACGTACTTTAAATATTGCTCTTATAAACTTAGAAACTTTGTAGAATAACACAATTTCTGTTGCCATGAGTTCCACACACACTGAGAGTGATCGAACGATCCCCTAGTAGTAGCAGCATCTCCTGAAAGGGTTCTATACCTCTCATCTCTCAAAGTCTTACTACAAGAAATCTGGACAGAGCTACAAATAAAGGGGAACAAAGGAACAAAAATAGGGATGGACTTAAATATTGCTCTCTAAACTTAGAAACTTGCTAGAATAACATGGTTTCTGTTAATATGCATTTCTACACGCACGCACTCTCGCACACACAAACTCTCCCACACACACTCTTTCACACACTCACACACTCACACACTCACACACTCACACACTCACACACTCACACACTCACACACTCACACACTCACACACTCACACACTCACACACTCACACACTCACACACACACACACACACACACACACACACACACTTACTTCTCAGCTGTGCAGATTTTTGCAGAATGTCCTGACTTTTGCCTCATACTTTTGGTCTGTTTCTCATAAAATTGTGTTTTTCTGGCAAATCATTGAAGACTGAAGTAAAAAAAAAAGACATTTGAGTTTCAGACTTCATACCCTTCAGAAAATTAATGCTAATGCAAAATCTGTTGATCTATCAACTTTCTAAGTTTGTAAGAGCAATATTTAAAAAATGTCCCTATTTTGGGCCTTTGTACTCCATTATTTATGCCTTTGTCCAGTCCAGATTGCTTGTTCTAAGAGGTCGAGGGATAATACAAACCCAACAAAGGTAGGGACAGATTTTAAATATTGCTCTTATAAACTTAGTTCTTTTATGTTTAGTATAATAACTGTATATAAAACTTTGTATACACACTGTGTTATCTTCATTTTAGGAGTCAAATAGGTTTTGTGGCTCTCGATGAATTTTGTTTGGTGGGAGAGACCCCAAACATGGCTCTTTTGATAGTGAAGGTTGCAAACCCCTGTCCTAGCCTGTGTGTGAGAGCTCCTAAAATCAGAACTTTCATTCTTTTCAGTGAAAGTCCATTTATCTGCCATTTCACCCTGCTTACCTATGGATCCACCTCTTCTTTTCAAGTTGGAAGTCAAACTATTCCTGAAAGGGGTTCTCCACGTCAGACCATCAAGAAATTACATCCCCCCTTGGGACTAGAACTACATACTGGAGAAACTCACCATTGCCCCCTTTGAAGCAGCAAGCTCTGCTTCTCCACAGATGTGCACCTGGAAGACTCTCCTATTAGTAGCCCTTACTTCAGCCAGAAGGGTCTCTGAACTACAAGCAGTCATGGCAACCCCACTCCACACAATCTATCACAAAGATAGGGTGACCCTTCACACCAATCCCTCCATGTCCAAAGTGGTCAATGAGCTATCCCTCAGTCTATTCATTTACCCACCTTCTTCCCCGCTCCCCAAAATGGCAGTGAGAGAGTACTCTATTCCTTTGATGTCCACAGACAATTAAGATTATACCCAGACAAGACCAACGCCATTAGAAGGTCTAGTCAGCTCTGTGTCCTTCCACCCCAGGGTTCTGAGAGAAGCTGTATACAAACAAACTATATCTTCCTGGATACGAAGAACTATTTCCTTCTGCTACTCTTACCATGGCAAAGACTTACCCTACGATGTTAAGACGCATTCTATCCTCTTCTGGAGCCTTCCTCAAAGGCCTGGATACAGCTACCATTCTAGAGGCAGCCACATGGTCCTCTATGCATACCTTTATCAAACATTACAAGTTGGACTATGTCTCCAGAGCCAGGGCAGGATTTGTAAGGGCAGTCCTCCACGGTTTCCTGAAAACTGAAACTTCTTCCTCCACCCTTTCCTCATCTTGAGCTGTGTCACTGTCCCATAGTGAGAATACTCCAACAACTGAAAGACATAGATTAGTAGTGTAAAATCTTACCATAACCATAGATGTCATCCTCTTCAATGTTGCAGTATTCCTTCCCCCCACAACCCCCTTTATCACATTTACCCTGTCTAGATGGCATCATTCTTGGATGCCTTAGGCTGTTGTCTGACTGGGCAGTCAGTTCTGAGGTCTGTGCTTGCAGACATCACATTTAAGGCACAGGGTTTATGGCCCTGCATGTGACATCCTATGCACCTGGCAGCAACCAGACTTAAGCTTTTGCATAGGAGCCATATGTTCGGGTTGCCTGAGGTGGAGGATCCCACAGTGAGAATACTGCAACATGGAAGAGAAGGACATCCTCCTTTTCTTCACAAGTGTTTCTTACCCCCAAGCTTGAGAGACAGATGCTTTGTCTTTCCAATGAACAGGAAGGTTTCTTGATGCCTTTTCTCTACTTCCTGTGCTACCAAATGTCTTACTGAAATCCAAAGAGAAAAAACAAGACTTCTACTGGTGACTCCCTTTTGGCCAAGGCATCATTGGTTCCTGCATTCTGTACCTTTCAGCCACAGGTAATCACTGCAAGCTACCCCACAAAATGGACCTGATCACATAACAGAAAGGTTGGGGTCAAACAATGAGCCTGTCATCCCTCAAGCTAATACTGTAGATGATAGGATTCTGATTTCTTCCAAGCACCAGTTTTTTGAGGTCATGCTTTGGGTTTTCCAAGAGGTAAGGAGACCCATCACCTGAAAATCCTACTTAGCTGAATGGAAGAGATTTTTCAATTTGGTCCCAATCTAAAAATCCTGGCTCCCAATAAAATATGAACGAACTTTTGTTTTATATTTATGTGAACTAATGAACAGCAGTTTGGCATATTCGGCTATTAAAGCCCATTTTTCGTCTATCTCCGTCTTCCTCTACATCCTCCTGTTATGCTCAGGCTTGAGGTCAAACATTTTTTACAGGGGTCCTACACTTAAACCCTTATTGAAAATCTGCCTGACCCCCCCCCCCCCCCACACACACACACACACACACACACACACACACACACACATACACTGTGACCCTTTGAGCCAGCTGCTTTCTCCTGTGTAAAATTCTGCACATGGAAAACTGCTTTTTTGGTAGCTCTCATTTCTGCTAGTCAGCTCCCGGAATGCCAGGCACTCATGGCTACTCCCCCCTTCTTTATCTTACATAAAGACAGAGTTTCCCAGAGGGTCAATCCCTCATTCATGCCTAAAGTGTTAAACAGGATGTCCCACAATCAAGTCATTAATGATCAGGAGTTTACCACTGCTAAGTATTTGCATTGTGGAGCCAGTAGCAACTGAAGAGCAGTCACAGTGCATCACTGAGGCCACTCATACTCCTTTAGTCATACCTACACAGGTGTTAGTACAAATTTAATTATATCAGTAATCTGCTACAGGAATTTATGTACCTCCTCTGAAGACTTGAGTTTTTAAAAACAAAATATCGTTTTAAGACTTATTTGTAGTTATTTAAATTTTTATGAGGAATAAAACATAACATTTAGCTTTGCATGTCCATTTGCTCTGTTGGAAGGGGTCTTCATTAATAGCTTCCTAGCATGTTCTGTGCTTGGGTGGCCCTTCCATCTGACTTTGGCTGTTGGAGTTCCTTATAAGCTGAGCAAGTATAAACTTTATGCATTTCTCTTGTCTAGCATAGTACTTGCCCAAAAGTTCCTCTAGCTGTGTCCCACTGGCTCATTTGTTCTTCCAGGGATTGGGACATTTCCATAGAGGTCTCTACCCCATCCATTCTAATCCCTCCCAGTAGGCAGCCACCAGGGTCATAGTGGCTGCTTGAGCTAAGAATGAAATGTGTGCTTCCACACTCATCCTAGTCAGTAATGCATCTGCCATGCAAAAATATGAGCCTGCTTTGACCGCTTCCATGAGAAATTCCCTACCCACTGGCAGGTGTCACTAATGTAAAAAAAAAAAAAAAAAATGTGCTTCAGGATTTTCTTCTCAACCTGAAGATGCTAGTTCTGCGGAAAGTGTTCCTTCAAAATTCCCTTCAGAAAGACCTACTTTTCTTTTCAGTGGAATCAGAATGCAGTTCTTATTGTCCCTGTAAATGTTTTTGTGATCTGTTACAGGTGGATGTTTGACAACCTGCAGCTGTTCCTATGGTTTTATCTGCCTTAGAGATTGTTTTCCTGACAAGTCAGTATCCTGCTCCTAGGAAGTCTTGACAGGGTTATACAAGGTTATTCAGATTCACAAATGCTTATTTTCTAATGCTAAGCAGACTGCTGTGATTTCTCCATCCAGAACCACTTCAGCTAAACACATGGCCAATGCTAATCCCATTCCCTCTTGACAAGGATAGGAAAGTGTTTCACAACTTTGTGAAGAATGTTTAGTCTTCTGCCAACACTCAGAATTGTAAATTGCCAGGCTCGCATGTTAAAGTTAATACTTCCGTCTTTTCCTTCTCCTGAGGTGAAAAATACCTTCACTAAGTATTTTGTAGCTGCTTCTCATGTAATTAAACATGCCTTAAGTTATGATGCTGTTGGTGCAGGTACTGTCTCCATGGCTGCAGCTTTTGGGTCAGTCATGGTTGCTTTCTCAGAATCATCTTGAAAATGTTAAAACTGAAATTTTAAATTATCACCTGAGCAAGGAAGTTTTGTTTAGTCCTTTGGTAACTGAGGTGCTTAAGAGTTTGATGAGGTGGGAAAGTTTGATTGAAGGTGTGATCGAAATCTTCCAACCTTCCTTTAAGGCAAGTACATTTTTTTATTTGATCTTGGCTTCCTTATTTCAAAAAGCAGTTCAAGCAGCAAGGTGTCAACAAACATGGAAAAAAAAAAAAAAAAAAAATATATATATATATATATATATATATATATATATATATATATATAATGTGTGTGTGTGTGTGTGTGGGTCTGTATTACGACCGCAAAAAACCTGTTCCGCGAATGTCCCTTTGCTGAAATCTACCTAGTGAAATCTAACTCCCTCGAATGGCCATTCCAGCAAATTTTTTCCTAGGGGGAAAAAACACTTGGCTAACCACAAACCTAACAAAATTTAAAACCTTCCAAAGTGGGGGACTTCGCCCCTACACCCTCCCCTAACTAAATATACCAACTCCTAGATCGCAGTACAGTAGGGAAAAGGGCAAACTCCCGATGAAGGCCAAGCGGTGTTTTACCCCAGGAAAAAATTCGCTGGAATGGCCATTCGAAGGGCTTAGATTTTGCTAGGTAGAATTCAGCAAAGGGATGTTCACTGAACAGGTTTATTGCAGTCGTAATACAGACCCATATATATATATATATATATATATATATATATATATATATAGGTGTAATAGATAAATATGGTCAGGCTCAATTAAGAAAGGAAGGAGTCTTAAAATCAAACACATCCAAAACGTTAGAATGACTGTTTGCCTCTTCAGATACCCACCCATCTCCCAGTTTACATATTCCTTTGTGGCATCACATTGTTTTAGCCAGTTGGTTTCTGGAAAGTCATTCAACAGTGCACATCCCCCCCCCTCCTTTCCAGAGGAATCCACATTTCTCAGTAAACCAAATAGCCCTGTTTACTCCAGTTCTGGGACATATGTTATCTCAGTGAGTCATATAACCAGTTCCCACATGCCAGGTTTTTATGCAAGGATATTTTTGGTGTCAGAGAAAGAAATGACTTTTCAGGCCTGCACTAGACCCTTCCTTTCTCATTCTTTTTGTCAAGGTCCTAAATTTCAAAATGTTATTCCTTCAGACCTTGTTACCTCTTGTTTTGTTCCCTTGAGTAGCTTTCACGTTTCCATTTGTGGACAGTTGTCTTACATTTACAGACTCTTTCCAGTTGTTATGCATCATATAGTAGAATAGTTTTCCTTGGATATCTGTTAGATTCTGCCACGGGAAGAGCCTTTCTTTCTCCAGACAGAGTTGTTTCAAAAGTTCTTCCTAAAATTTTCCAATCAAAACCAAGTATCCACCAGGGAACACAGGATTCTGGGGTATGTGGCTTCAATGGCTTCTTAAGATTCACCTGGTCAGACTTCACGAGAAAATTTCATTTGGTATCTCTTGTTAGTCTTGACTCAGCATCTGTACCTTTTGTCTTTTCTGATCTTTATTCTAGGGTTTGTAAGGAGCGACAGTCCTATTTGGGTAGACCAGTTCTTTCAGAATCCAGGTCTTATTTATTTATTTATTGCATTTTTTTACCAGGAAAGTCCACTGGGCCTAAAAGAGCCCATTTTCGGTGGAGGCCTAGGGTTGCCACCTTTTCAAATGCCCAAAGTAGGACATTTTTGGTACAAATGTCAGATTTTGCAGGGCGAAGCATACCCACGTCCAGTACAAAGGACAGAACTTCACTTGTTTGCCTAAATAAAAGGCTATACTTGTAACATTTTAGTTGCTTATTCTGTTTCTTATAACATTTGGGTGTTTCAGATACAGAATAATTGTTTTATGCAACTAGTACATAAAATATAGGAAATCATTTTGTCCTAAAATCTCAGGACATTTGCCATTTTTACAATTTTTTTGCAGGACACAACTGCCCAAAGAGGGACTGTCCCTTGCAAAGTGGGATGGGTGGCAACCCTATGGAGGCCCAGGGAGAAAAGCTCCGACAAGAACATAGGTGCAGAAAAAAAAATAAACTTTAATTGGTACAGAAGTAGAAACAGTGTTACTCATAGTGGTTACAGTAATATATACAGAATATATACATGTCAGGAATTTAGTTGGTTTGATTACAGAAACATATACAGAATATATACATAAAAGCAGGAATTTAGTTGGTTGCCAGATGAATTCAGAGTGGTAAAAATGGAGATAAATTAATCAGCATTATTGTGCCAGTATCAAGAAGTGATGAAAGAAGAAACAAAATAATTAATATGGAGAAAGTTCACTAGTAGCAAAAAGCATAGGAATTTAGTTATAATATATAAGCCGCAGTGGTGCAGCGGTAGCATTGTCGCCTCACAGCAAGAGGCTCTCCCGTTCAATTCTCGACTAGAGCGCCTTCTGTGTGGAGCCTGCATGTCCTCCCTGCGGTCGAGTGGCATTCGAAAGAAATGCATGAATGGGCGTGCCTTCGATGAAGGTTGGGCATCGAGCTGGCACCTCGGCACCGTAAACATCTACTGCCAAACATTAGCGGACTGGAGTTCTGCTGTGGCGACCCCTAACCAGGAAAAGCCGAAAGAACAACATAAGAAGGAAGAGGTTAGGTTATAGAGCAGTTACATAGCCAGGAAGAGTTGAGATGATTTTTCAGTTTTTGTTTGAAGGTGGTGGTGGTGCTGCTGCCCGTGTTTCTTATAGAAGGAGGAAGCGAGTTCCATAGTTTGGCGACAATGAAGGAGTACAGCAGTTGATCAACCAGGATGGTGGGCTTTTCTACTTTTATAGAAGTAGATGATTTTCAGATCTTAGTTGCCTACTGGGTTGGTATTTGGCAAGCAGAATTGAGAGAGCAGGACAGTCTGTGGGTCTGTAGATTATTTTGTGTGCTGTAGTTAGCTGGATGAATGAGAGATGGTGGGGGAGTTCCAACCAGCCTAATTGTTTCAGTGGGTTACAGTGGTGAGATGAGAATTTGGCCTTGGTGGCAAATTTGGCTATTCTGTTGTAACACACACCAAGTTTGGATTTTGTACAGTTTTGGATATTAGTGAGGAGAGGGGCACCGTAAAGGAGAGAGGGTAATAAAAATGTAGTTGCAAGGGTTTGTCTAGTAGAGAGGCTAAGAAAGTGCTGGTGTCTGTAGAGCATACTGTGCTTTTGGTGTGTTTTTTGATGTTACTGTTTGTGTAGGTCAAAGTTTAGGTTTTCATCTATAATAATGCCTAGTAATTTAGTGTGTGGGACAACTTCTATAGTGGTATTGTCTTGGGCTTGTATACTGAAGATGTTTTTATCTAGGGGAGTGGTTTTCTTAGGGGTAAAAATTACTAGTTTATTATTACTTTTTTTTGGATTTAGGGTAAAATGATTGTTCTTCCTTTCTACCTTCAGTTTTCTCTTCAGTCTTTCACCATAGATGCCTCAGACTTGACGTGGAAAGTTGTGTCTAAAGGGGTAAAAGTGGGCTATATAACAAACAGAATAGGAAGAAAAGCACAAAGATGATGGCAGTAATTAATGCTTTGAAAACATTAAATTGTCTCTGGTCTCCTGGACTGTACAAGCATTCATAGACAGCACCACAATGATGTGGTACATTCAGGGACCATCAGGTCATAGTAGCATCTCATTTTTACCCCTCTGGCTTCATGCACTCTGGCTGTGTAAAACATTGTAGCAGACAAACTAAGCAGAACCACGAAAGACCTCCATAAATTTAAACTGCACCCAAGGGGTCTTCAGGAATTGATACAGCTGTGGGGAGCACCTTAAGTAGGTCTGCATGCCTCCTCTCAGGCGAAACAGTGAAATTGTGCTCCAGTCTACAAGGAGGCCCGGAAGATGATTGCTTTCTCATTTCCCCAGATGGGAATGTTCCTTTGTGGTTTTCCAACTTTTCCAGTGATATTGAGTCCTTAAAGGTTAAGAACACCCCAAAGATAGTTATGGTGACTCCCTTTTGACCTAGGCAACGTTGGTTCTCTCTTATTTTGAAACTGGACAAGGGCAATTACCACAAGCTTCCCCACAGACTGGATTTACTCACACAAGACAGGGGTTGTTTTATACACCCCAACCTGAAATCTCTACAATTGACTGAATGGTTCATAGAATCTTGTTTCCTTTTAGGCATCTTTTTTTCTGAGGATGTGCAGCAGGTGATGGTGGCAAAAAAAACTCCTGCTAGAAAATCATACACATCTAAGTGAAAGAGAATTTCTGGTTATTGCCAGCCAAGGACCAAGAGCCCTTTGAAGGCCCATCTACCTCTATTTTTTGATTTGTGTGTGTTATGCCTTCAAGCTTTTCTTGTGCTTCCACCAAGATTCATCTGTCGATCATTTCTGCTGGTTTCCCTTGGATCCCACTATTCTTCCTTTTCCCAAGTCAAGCAGTTTTTGAAAGGGGTTTTACATACCGTCCACCTAGAAAACAGTTGACTCCTCCTTGGGATTTGAATTTTGTACCAGAAGCTTACACTTTTTCTATTTAAGCCAGTTCATCATTCTGATTTGGGGTTCTTAACACAAAATAAATATTTTTACTCATTGCTCTGACTTCTGCTAGAAGAGTATCCTAGTTACATGCTCTTATCGTGAGTCAGCCTTAACTCATTTTCCACAAATGCGCGGTTTCTTTGAAACTAATCCTCCTTTTATGTCTGAAGTGGTCTCGAGTTAATCTTGAGCTGGTCTGTTAATTTCCTTATTTTTTCCAGAACCCAAAAACGAGGGGGGGGGAATCCTTCCTACTCTAGATCTTCACAGGTAGTTCATGTAGTAACTAGAAAAAACTCAGTCCTTCAGGAAAGGCTATCAGCTTTTTGCCTCCTATAAAGAAAAAGAAAAGGACAAGCAGTGGCAAAGCAGAATTTTTCAAGATGGTTTTCTCATGATATTTCTTTTTGCTATTCTCACCGTAGCAAGCCACTTCCAGGCAGGGTTAGGGGGCCCATTCCACCAGGGCTTGGCTGCTTCTGTGACTTCCTGGAAAGAAGCGGAATTGAAATATTCTACAAACGGCTACTTGGTCCTCTCTACATACTTTTATAAAGCACTTTGAAATTGGATTCCTTTTACAGATCCAAAGCAGGCTTTGCTTGGACCATACTCCAGGTGCACCTGGATTATTAATGTCTTCCTCCTCCCTTTTTTTATCTAAGCTGTGGTAATCTACCCAAATTGTTTAGTTTTCTATGAATGTTGAACATAATACAATTGTATAAGTAAGCTTACCTTAACAGTAGATGTTTTAAGAGATCACTGTTGCAGTAGCTGCCCCTCCCTCCAGCACATTTTCTGTAGCTATTATGTTGTATTGCTGAGGGGAAGGGGTGGGGAGTTTATGTAGAGGATTATAATTGAGTCTCCAATTGTAACCATGTTGTGTGTTCGAGACATGGATGCTAAAAAACACCTCTCAAGAGTGTAATTCTTTACATAATTGTAGTGAATGGAGATTTATCTGCTCCATGTTCTGTTATTTACAGAAAAAAAAATCAAAAAGCACAAATTGTTTTGCTGGCTTTCAAAGCTAGTAAAGCACTTGCAAAACCCATCAAGATAAAATTTTCAAACTAAGGAGAAGGGTTTGGCATAATGGTTAAGATTTTTACCTCAAAATTACAAGGTACAAAGTTTGATTCTGACCTCTTGTTGCTAGCTAAGCTTGTAATAGTCCACAGACTGAGAACTTAGTATTTACTTATGTCAAGTGCAGATTATAAAAATAAACAGTAGGCAGAAAAAGAGCTGTTTGGCTTCTGCCATTTTCGTTTGCTGGCAGGCACTTTCGTTTCTTAATACAAGAACTGATCTTAACAGCATTTTAGGAAGTGCTTAACAGTTGTGAATATTAAGTCTCATGCTGCTAAAGTGCTTAACTGATTTGTCTCTTTTACCAATATTAGAGTATAGTCAGGGAGCTCAATATACTGTACATATATCTAAATGTATGTCAATATATCGAAAAAACAATACATCAGACAGCCATTGATCAAACACTAGTTTTTCACCAGCCAAATGTAAAACAGTAAAAAAAATAAATACATAAATAATTTCCACAGATGGGAATGTTCCTTTATACTTTTCCAACCTTTCCAGGGATATCCAGGGTTTTTACTTAAGTTTTATAAAGTAACACAGAAGAACATCCAAAAGATAGTTGTGGTGACTCCCTTTTGACCTAGGCAGCATTGGATGTTTTTAGTGTTTCACTGTTGCAGTCATAACCTGTGGGTTACCCCTGCTGTGGCAGCCCTCTGCCGGCCCGAATACCAGAGTCAATATTTTTTTGCGTTAGTTGCAGTCGCCTGTAGTGTGATGCCAGGCTGTCAGTGCTATAAAGTAAGGCAGTTGACATTATTACATCAGTCGTTCTTGCCGTGGAGCCCATAGCAGAAGAGGTTTGCACGAGCGCCAGTCGGTCGCGAAGTACCCCGTTGGGGATCATTTTTTCTTGCACTAACCGATGTCCAAAAAAGTTAACAGTTGTCTCACCTGTGGAAAGCAGATCTCACACAGAGACTTCCATTCTTACTGCATCACTTGTAAAGGCCCAGATCTCGACGTTGCCGGTTCTGTGCCCTCTCTAATGCGAGAACCATTCACCGTAGAGCTCTTTTTGTAGACAGTTATTTTCGTGTTCTGTCTTTGCATTCCGATATGGCGTCTGTCAGCCAACAATTTGTGGACATTCCAAAAAAAAACAGAGATAGAGACAGACCGTACAAGGCTAAACCTTCCGACGACGCTACCGCTAAGCAGGTCGTCAGTTCTCTGGAATTCATTGAGGCGCTTTCGCAGCCCCTAATACCCGATTCAATATCTACGCAGACCTCTACCAAGACCCTTTTGGAGTCCGGTATGCCGGAGAAATCTTCTTTGTCTTCTGAGCCTTTGGCTGTCTCTGCCTCGGTTAGATCCGGAGCAGCGATGCAGGCACTGGCTTCCGAGGAGGCCATTTGCACTACTAAATCTAGACAAAAACAGACGTCTTCACATCCGACTACCTCAGACTGACTCTCAGGCTTAGAAGCCAAGCCATCCTAGGAAATCTGCTTCTAGCCATCATCTTGCTACTGCTCCACCACCCCAAGCACAAATAATTAAAATGGCAGAGGATCTCATCTCCCTTATCTGGGGTAGTCAGACCACAACTTCTAAAAGGAAATGGCACCTTTCTCCAGAAATTATGACAGAACAGGATTCAGAGGAATTGGGCTGTTCAGTTTTTGAAGAGGAACATCATCCCTTAACTGCTTATGAGGATTCAGATGCAGAGGAATTCATCCCTTCTGCCTCCCTTCCAGAGGACTTTTTCTTTGGGGAAACCATTCACTCCCTCAGGGAACATTTCCAGTGGGAATCTCAGGACTTCCCACAGTCTAAGAAAAGACTTAGAGTTTCTGGACCTGCCCCAGCACAGATCCCTGGCCATCCCCTCTATTTTAGAAGTAGTGGATGATGTTTTCCATGAATCCAGCTTAGCCCCTGATGCCCTTCCTCCTGCTCCCAGTAAACCTGACAGGTACTACAGAGTACCAGATTCTCACAAATACCTGTACAGAAATCCTGCTGCAAACACAGAGGTCATTACACAGGGACCTAAAGGAGCTAAGACTAGTTTTGCCAAGAATCCTCTTCCTTCAGAACTCTGGACAGATGGGGTAAAAAAGTATACACCTCTGCAACCTTAGCCATCAGAGCACTCAATTGTCAGTTCCATATGTTAAAATATCAACATATTTTGGAACTATTAAAACACAAGATTGCTACCTTTCCTGACTGTGTCAATTCAAAAGAGTTGGCAGATTTACTGCACTCTGATTGTCAAGTGGCCAAACACTCATTACAATGTGGATAAGACACCCTAGAAGCCTCTAGCAGGGCAGCAGTGACAGGATCCGTTATTGGGAGACCTGCATGGCTGAAGGAACAACCTCTCCATGATCATGTCATGTCTAAACTTATTGATGCACCCCATAGATAAGGAGTGCGTGTTTGGGGCAAAAGGCAGAAGAGGTGCTTAAAAAGATGGAAGGCAAAGCAAAATGTATGTAAACAGTTAACGATTATTTTAGGTTCGACCTCCCAGATTCAGCAGGAAATTTCCCTCTAAGCACTGGGTCTTCCCTGCATCTAGAAGACAGGGCCAAGGTAAGCCCAGCAGGGACTGATCATCCAGGCCCCTATCCCAGGGCCAGTAGAGAAGCAAAGAATGGACCACTTCCGTCTTTAAGGCAGGGAGTTGTAAGCCAACCTTCTATGGCAAACACTCACAATGCCCCCCCGTTCACTCATCAAAAAACTAGGAGGAAGGCTGTCCCTCTTCAAAGACAATTGGCTTTCTGTAACAAAAGACCAATGGGTCTTAAGGTCGTTTTTCAGGGATACAAATTCTCTTTCAGTGAACTCCCAATCCCAAGAGGATACCCAGATTTACCTCCAAATCAGTGGACAAGAGGCATTGAAACAGGTCAAAACTATCATATCAAAGGGGGCAGTAGAACCTGTCCCCTCAGATCAGATAGGCAAAGGCTGCTTAGGTGGTCTGCCAGGGTGTTGTTGACCCCTAGTAGGTATTGGCAATTAGGTGTAGACCCATGGAGGTGGCTGTAAGCCAGAGGCTCATGGCTAACCTGCACAGGGGGTAAGATTGGGATCAAAATAAGGGAGGAGAGACCAAAGACCATCTTCATTGCTCCCGATTGGCCCAGACAGCATTGGTACCCCTTATTCCAAACTTTTCCTTGTTCCCAGAAAAGAGTGCACTTGGTGCCTCATCCTGGATCTATCCATTCTGAACACCTCCCTGGTGGTCCCCAGATTCAAAATGCTAACTTTGCACTGCTTCCTATGCTAACAAAAAATGCCTGGCTAGTGACCCTAGACCTAAAAGATGCCTACCTCCATGTCCCCATCAGGGAATCATGCAGGAAATTTCTGAGCTTCAGAGCAGGCTCTCAACACTTTCAGTTCTCTGCGCTGCCCTTTGGCTTATCTACTGCTCTGAGTATTCATCAAATGCTTGGCCCTGGCCAAAGCATTCTGCAAACCGCAAAATATACAGATTTACCCTTATTTGGATGACTGCCTCATTCAGGGGGAGTGCAAAGAAAAGCTGCTGCAGGACCTTCTGTTTGTCAAATCACTCCTAACTTCCCTAGGGTTCACCATCAACGAGAAGAAGTCAAAGCAAAACCTCACCTGGAAGATCATTTTCTTGGGAGCTGTGCTAGAGACAGCAGCTTAAAATGGCCTTTCTATCCCCAGAAAAGCAGAGCTTCCTGCCTGTCTACTTTACCCAGCAGGCTTCCAGAAGTCACCTCACTGCGAGGAAGTTCCTACAAGTCCTGGGGCACGTGGCATCTTGCATCCGTCTCATTCCTCTGTCCAGGCTTCACATGAGAAAACTTCACTGGTATTTAAAGAACCTTTGGTGCCAGCACTCTCAGTCCCTAGAGACCTCTCTCCCTCTGATCCCATGTATAAGGGCCGAGTTTCTCTGGTGGGCAGAGGCACACTGTGCCAGGATCAAGGGTCTTCCTTCATCCTCTGCCCTTCTGGCCAGACCATCAACACTGAAACCTCAGACATTGCTTGGGGCACTCACCTAGCAAGCAGGTGCACCCAAGGTCTTTGGGATGCCTAGCAACTACACTTGCACGTCAATCAGAAAGAAATGATGGCAGCACAAAAGGCTCTAACATCTTTCAAACCCCGTCTCAGGCCAGGGGTTCTCCATATAAAAACAGACACCACAGTAATGTGGTATATCAGCAAACGGGGGGGGGCCCAATCTTACCCCTTATGCAGGTTAGCCATGAGCCTCTGGCTTACAGCCACCTCCATGGGTCTACACCTAATTGCCCAATACCTACTAGGGGTCAACAACACTCTGGCAGACCACCTAAGCAGAAACTTACTGGACCCCCATGAATGTCAGCTCCACAGGAAAATCTTTCTGCAAATCACTCAGAAGTGGGGGACTTGGGAAGTGGATCTGTCCGCCTCGCACCTCAACCACCAGCTGCAAAAGTTCTGTACCAGGGAGCATCACCTCCTAGTGTGGAAGGTGGATGCCTTGACATTCCCCTTGAACTCCCTCTTTGTGTATGCTTCCCCCCCACCCCTTATTGCCAAGGTACTGATCAAAATAAGGTAGGAGAGACCAACAACCATCTTTATTGCTCCAGATTGGCCCAGACAGCATTAGTACTCCTTACTGCACAGCCTGACCTTACAGCCCCCCCCCCCCCAAGCAGCTTCCCCTGGTCTCAGTCCTCTTAACCCAGGTGAGGGGGAAGATACTGCTCCCAGACTTAGACTCTCAATCTTTCAGCATGGTTTATACCTTAAAAGCTAACAAGGTGTCCCTGTTAAGCAAACGGGTCCTAGACATCATCAGAGAGGCCAGAAGGCCCAGCACCAGAAAATCATACGCAGGGAAATGGAAAAGATTTTGCTCCTGGAACCAGTCCAAAGGGGCCAGTACCTCCCATCCTTCCATCCCTCTTATCTTGGAATTACCTAGCCGAATTGCTCAGTAGTGGCCTTTATCTCCTCTGTTAAAATCCATGCCTCAGCCATTTCTGCCCCTTTATGATTCAGATCCACCTCTCTTCTCTCATCCTTTGATTAAACAATTCCTCAGAGGGGCTTCTAATATTAGACCTCCCAGAAGGCCTCCCTCGCCACCCTGGGACCTGAATTATGTTCTAGAAAAACTAACCATGTTCATCGTGTTTCACTGTTGCAGTCATTACACTTGGGCTATCCTGCTGGCAGGCTGCCCGCAGTCGGCCTGAATTCCAAAGTTTTGGTCCGGTGTCTGTTGCTGTCGCCTCTTCCCTGACGTCAGTGCGCCAGGGGTATACAAGATGCAGCCAACGCCATTTTCTTCAGTCTTTCTTGCCGTGCGGTGCCCGAAGCAAAAGCAGTTTGCAAGTGCCGGTTGGCCGACTCCTGAGATTTTCGAAATTGAATTTCAGATCCGAAGTCTTCAATAAAGCTAAGTACCCCATTGGGGAAACTTTCTTGCTCCAGACCGATGTCAGTAAAAGTTAACAATTGTATTTCTTGTGGGAAGCAAATACCTCATAAGGATTTTCATTCTTACTGTATTCCTTGCCTAGGTCTTGACCACGACATTGCTAGTTGTCGGTTTTGTGCTAGATTCAACCAACGCACTGTTAAGCGTTACTTTGGCCGAAGGTTTAACTATATAATGCCATCGGAGCAGCTGACGACCAGAGTACATAAAAAACGCAAGGATAAAGAAATGGACAGGCATCTGAGGTCCAAAACCGACGAAGCCTCTTCTAGGCCAGTTGCCGGTACTCAGTGAGGTGCTTTCTCAGCCCTGACAACTGCTACCTCAGAGCCACAGGCCGCTTCCGACTCCTACATGGAGGCAACTAGGCCTCTGGAAACTCAAGGTATTGGGCCTATGGAAACTGTTCCCTCAGATGGGTCCGGAGCCGCTGAACAGGCATCAGCTTCTGAGGGTGTTTTCAGACCTACAGAGCTTACTATCAAGACCACTTCAGCAGCCAAGGCAAAGTCTAAAACACCTTTAAAGACAACGAAACAAGTACAGCATTCTCCTGGACAGTCATCCATGCCTAAGAAACAGATGCTTAAAATGGCCGAGGACCTAATTACTTTGATCAGGGGTTCCCATCCCCCTCCTGATAAAAGGCCTAGGCAAGACACTGACTATGACTCCTCTGACCAGGTTTCTATTTCTTCTGATTCCTCTTCAGAACAGGCATACTCCCTTCCTCCCTATGAGGACTCTGATGCGAGTCTATCCCTTCAGCCTCCCCTCCTGAGTACTACTCTTCTGGGGAAACCCTGCACACCATGAGGGAGCATTTCCATTGGGAGAGCCAGTATTATTCAGAATCCAAGAAAAGGCTCAGAGACATTTTTATTGCCTCAGCACAGACCTCTTGCTATCCCTCCTGTGCTAGACATTGTAGATGATGTATTTTCTGAATCCAGTCTGTCCCCTAATTCTTTACCCCCTGCACCTGTTAAGCCAGATAGGTACTACAGGGTTCCAGACTCGTATAAATTTCTTTATAAAAACCCTGCTGCTGATCCAGAAACTATTTCTCAGGGTCCCAAAGGGGTCAAGGCTTCCACTGCAAAAAAACATGTTCCCTTTGATAGGGATTCTAGAGCACTGGACAGATGGGGGGAAAAAAGTTTACACCTCTGCTACTTTAGCTGTAAGGGCTTTAAACTGCCAGTTTCACATGCTTAAATATGAGCAATACCTATTGTCTCTGCTAAAACAGAAAATGTTGACAAGCTCTGAATGTCTTGAAACCAAGGAAATGCAGGATTTGCATGCAGCTGAACAAGTGGGAAAGCATACTTTGCAATGTGGTTTTGATTCACTAGAGGCCTCTTGCAGGACCGCAGTTACAGGTTCTGTCATTCGAAGGCATGCTTGGTTAAAGGAACAGAGTTTACCTGATCATATTAAAGCAAAATTATTTAACATAATAATAATAATATTATTATTTAATTTTTTTTTAATTATTGGATGCTCATACATATATACATACAGCCCATATATATGTGTGTGTGTGTATATATATATATATATATATATATATGTATACATACATATATATATATATATATATATATATATATATATACAGCATGATACTTTGTTTGGTGTTAAGGCAGAAGAGGTGTTAAAGAAAATGGAGGATAAAGCAAAATCGATGCAGACAGTAAAAGATTTCTTACAGGTTCAGCCACCCAGATTTAGCAGGAACTGGCCTTTTAAAAATTGGTCCTTTCCAGTGTCAGACAGGCCACAAAGAGGCAGATACAGACGCCCAAGAGGCAGATCTCAGCCCCAAGGCTCATACAGGCCTAAACAATGGGGTGCTTCAACTTCCAAAGGCAGGAAAGACAAATCACAACCATTTAGGAAACAGTCCCAATGACTTCCCACTACCAATGCCAAGCACTTACCTTTTGGCAGCACCCTTAGGGGGAAAACTAGCACTTTTCTTGCAAAATTGGCACATGATTACCCAGGACAAATGGGTACTGAATATTGTTTCTCGGGGTTACAGGTTCCACTTTCGCACCCTCCCAAAGGCAAAAGGTATGCCAGACCTGCCACACAATCAATGGGCGGAGGCAAAAAAACAAATTTCTGCTCTCATGGACATGAGGGCTATTCAAAAAGTACCACAGCAAGAGCAGGGGCAAGGATTTTACTCAAGACTTTTCTTGGTACCCAGAAACGACAAAGCCTGGAGATCAATACTGGACCTGTCTACACTAAATACTTTCCTGGACATTCCAAAATTCAAAATGTTGACACTGCAGCAACTTCTACCCATGCTGGGCAAGAAGGCTTGGCTAGTTACTTTGGACCTCAAAGAGGCATACCTGCATGTCCCAATCAGACAATCTTGCAGAAGATACCTCAGATTCATAGCTGGCTCAGTGCACTAGCAATTCTCTGCACTGCCCTTTGGCTTATCTACTGCGCACAGGGTCTTCACAAATGACTTGCACCAGTAATTGCATTTTGCAGACAAAAAGGAATTCAGATATACCCTTACTTGGACGACTGCGTTATTCAAGCAGAGAGCAAGGACATTCTACTAAAGCATCTGGCGTTTGTAAAAAGATTACTAATTTGCCTAGGGTACACAGTAAATGAAAATAAATCAAAACTAGTGCCCTCTCAAGACTGGGTGCAAGCTTAAATACAACTGCCCAGATGGCTTATCTCACGCCAGACAAACAAAGGCAACTGACTTATTACTTCCAAATGATGGCAACAAAGACCCAGCTACCTGCAAGAAAAATTCTGCAGGCTTTGGGCTTTATGGCATCCTGCATCCTGCTAATTTCATATGCAAGACTGCATATGAGGAAGTTACAATGGTATCTAAAAAGTGTTTGGACTCAACATTGCCCAGACAATAATTACTCTCATTCCCTGCCTGCAAGAAGAGTTTCGATGGTGGGCACTGGCCTGTCACCACAACAAGGGACAGCCATTCACTTTACCCACAGCCAGGCAGACACTAACAACAGATGCATTGGATTATGCCTGGGGGGCACACATGGAGGGATAATGTATTCAGGGCACATGGTCCACAGAACAAATGCATCTTCATATCAATCAAAAAGAGATGTTAGCTGTACAGAATGCCCTGACAGCCTTCAAGGATCTACTTCATCCAAGACAACTTTTACTAAAGACGGACAATACTACAGTCATGTGGTACATAAACAAGCAAGGGGGCACACATTCCTACCCCCTCTAAAAGCAAGCCATGACCTTGTGAATATTGCATTGACCTTTCAAGTACATCTGTAGGCACAATTCCTGCCAGGAAAGAAAAATACTCTGGCAGACGAACTAAGCAGAAACCTCATGGACCCTCATGAGTGGAAAGTAGATCCACAAGTCTTCAGCATGATAACAAGGGAATGGGGATGCCCAGACATAGATATATTTGCCTCCCCTCACAACTGCCAACTACAGAGATTCTGCACAAGGACTTATCACCCACAAGCATGGAAGGTGGATGCTCTGTCATTCAGCTGGAAAACCCTGACAGTTTCTGCCTTTCCCCCGCTGCCTCTCCTACCCAAGGTACTCCTAAAGGTCAGACAAGAGAAGTCAAAAATGATTCTGATTGCCCCAGACTGGCCACGCCAGCACTGGTACCCAGTCCTAAAGAGCTTGTCTCAAGGCCCGGCCTGGACTTTACCTCAAATTCCTCATCTTCTGACCCAACAAATCAATCAGATCTTGCACAGCCAACTCAGAACCTTAAATATGGCTGCATGGTGCATAATATAACCACTCAGAACACACCTCTCTAAAGCAGTTATGGATGTCATTTTATAAGCCAGGAGGCCTAGCACCAGAAAATTTTATGCAGAAAAATGGAAGAGATTCTCTGCTTGGAACCAAGCACAAGGACTTGAACTGCTTGTTACAAATATTCCTCAGATTTTACTATACCTAACTGAGATGCTGGACAAAGGCCTATCCTTCTCATCTATTAAGATCCATGCCTCTGCCATTTCAGCTCATTACAATACGGAACCTCCTATTTTTTCACATCACTGCTAAGACAGTACCTCAGAGGGGCCAAAAATATAAGACCCCCAAGGAGGGCACCGATACCTACTTGGGACCTCAACTTTGTCTTGGGAAAACTCACACTACCTCCTTTTGGGCCAGCCAATGCAGATGAAATAAAATTCTTATCATGGAAAACTGCTCTGCTCCTAGCAATAACTTCAGCAAGAAAGAGTCTCAGAGTTACAGGCATTAATGGCAGTGGAACCTTTTAACATTTTCCATCCGGACAGGGTTTCTCTACAGACAAACCCAACATTTATGCCAAAGGTAGTATCCAGTGTGGCTCTTAACCAAACCATTCATTTGCCAACTTTTTATCCAAATCTCCAGAATAAAGGGGAGAGACTTCTGCACTCTTTGGACATACACAGGCAGCTACGCTTCTACTTGGACAAGACTAAAGCTTTCAGAAAGACTGAGCAACTTTTTGTGGCATATGCTGCAGGATCACAAATAAAGGCCATCTCAAAGCAGACTGTTCCAAAATGGATAGGGCACTGCATTTGTTTCTGCTATGCACAGCATGGCAAATCAGTGCCTATGAATAGTAGGCCACATTCTACCAGGGCAGCAGCAACATCAGCAGCCTTTCTCAGATGAGTACCAACCAAGGAAATTTTAGAGGCTGCAACTTGGAGTTCCATGCACACTTTTACCAAGCACTACCACTTACCTCTTTACTCTAAATCCAGAGCAGGCTTTACCACTGCAGTTCTGCAGGGCCTCATAGCCACTCCTAATTCTATTTAGACCCAGCCGCCCAACCTCAGCTTTGGGATTCAACCCAAGTGTAATGACTGCAACAGTGAAATACGATGAACATAGTACAGTTGTGTACCTACCATAAATGTAGATGTTCAAGTGTATTCACTGTTGCAGTCCAGGTTACCCACCCACCATCCCTCTTCTTTGCTGGTACTTATCTGTACTTCTCTATCCTATACAACCTATGTGGTGTATTTGCTTGTAGATGAAGATATTGTTTATTTTACTGTATGTTTTTTTATAAGCAATGTGTATAGCCTACCTTCTTGGGGGCACCTGACATCTGGGGCAAGAAAAACTGAAGAAAATGGTGTCTGCTGCATCTTATATACCCCTGGCGCACTGACGTCAGGGAAGAGGCGACAGCAACCGACGCTGGACCAGGACTTTGGAATTCAGGCCGACTGCGGGTAGTCTGCCAGCAGGATAACCCAAGTGTAATGACTGCAACAGTGAATACACTCGAACATCTACATTTATGGTAGGTACACAACTGTACTTTACCTCCTTTCGATCCTGCTGCTTCTACAGAATTGAAATCTCTCTCCTGGAAGACTGCCTTCCTGCTAGCTATCACCTCAGCCAGAAGGTTAACAGAACTTCAGGCTCTCATGACTGTTGAGCCCTTCATCATTTTCCATGCAGACCAGGTCTCCTTGAGGGCTAACCCCTCCTTTATGCACAAGGTGGTGTCTGATGTGACACTCAACCAGGCCATACACCAACCCCCGCAACCTTTCCCAACACTCAAAACAATGGGGAAAGAATTCTACACTCACTAGATGTGCACAGACAACTGAGAAACTGTCTGGAGCATACTAAACCATTCAGAAAAACAGACCAGCTACTGGTCAGCTTTGCCCCTGGGGCAGGGGGGAAGCCCATTTCCAAACAAACCATTTCCAAATGGATATCACACTACATCCATTTCTGCTACAGACTACATGGGAACCCCCCCCCCCCAAGTCTATCCATACCCATTCCACTAGAGCAGCCTCCACTTCCACAGCCTTCATCAGAGGAGTCCCCACCAAGGACATCCTGGAAGATGCCACCTGGACCTCTGACTATAGCTTTACAAAGCATTACCACCTACCACTTTTTCTAAGTCTAGGGCAAGGTTTGCCTCTGCAGTTCTGCAGGGCCTGCTGACGCATGCCTAGGACTCTTACCTATCCTTCCACCCCTCTCCTCAGCTTTGGGAATCCTCCCACAGGTGATGACTGCAACAGTGAAACATGAAGAAGACCATAGTACAGTTGTGTGTACACTTACAATAAATGTAGATGTTCGATTGTATTCACTGTTGCAGTCCTGGTTTCCCTCCCTCCATCCCCATATAGCATCTTCCCGTAGGGGGACATAATCTTCCCATGGTGGCTTTTAGCCACCAGGACCACTTTCCCTGATTTCCTTGTGCTTCTGACGGGTTAGGGGCAAGAAAAACTGATGTAATGATGTCGGCTGCCTTGCTTTATAGCACTGATGATCTGACGCTAGACTACAAGTGACTGCAGCCGATGCAAAAAACATTGACTCTGGTATTCGGTCTGGCTGTGGGCTACCACAGCAGGGATAACCCACAGCTGATGACTGCAACAGTGAATACATTCGAACATCTACATTTATGGTAAGTGTACACAATTGTACTTTCTCCCTTATTTTGAAACTGGATAAAAAAAGCATTTTATTTTGCAGGGGCAAGCCCCCTGCACCCCGTACCCCTATTAATTATATATTCTAACTCTGATATCACTCTCTAATTGGGAAAGGACAAATTCTGTGATCCCTACTGTACAGTGATCTTACACACATTTGTAAAGCTGGTACATGTGCTTAACTGATTTTTCAATCACACATACTGCTTTTTCATTTTTTTTTTTGATGAAATGAACTTTCAACTAACTGTCTATAAACCATATATTTATTAAATTCCCTTGTGCATATAGTTACTCTTGCTTTGTGTATCCTAACATTATTTTTTTCAGGGCTGTTGCCTCCCTTCTTAGGGCAAGAAAGCTGTGAAGTTTTTAGTGCTCTGTTCTACTGGATGAGCTCTTGGCAGCTAGTGTGTGTGGAAGGTGCCCTCAAGCGTTTAAGAACTTGAGCTACTTACAACACTAATCTGTTAGAACTACTTAGTTTACTTACACAACTGTACTTTCCAGATAGTTCTGGCAGAGGCAGCTTTGATCTTTGTGCTGGGTTTAGCTTCTATAAGAAGTAATGACAAGTGGAAACTGTTTGGTAAGAGAAGATGTTGGTTATCATTTACGAGTTAGCTGGACGGCTGTAATCAGGTATTGGCCATAGATGCTTAGAAATAGTTTTTGAATTGAAGCAGTAGAAGAAACTTTACAATTACTTGAGTTAACTTAGGAAGTCTTGGTGTCATTAGTAAGCTGTCTTATTTAGTAGTGACTGAGAAATGGATTAGTGTTGTTTTAAAGGAGGACGAGCATATTATATTTTTCATTCCCCTTTGGTGTTGTCAGTATGATATGATGTATTGTGGAGTTTTCTGGGTAGTTGTAATTGATGGTTCTGTTTTGCAAAAAAAATAAAAAATTAGTACGTAATCAGTAGATCCGTGAAAGAATGTAAGTATTTGTTTTGATGAATAGCTGAAGGGATGGAGTAGTGCTGAGACTTGTAATGATCAATGTAGTCATCTAGGAATGCATTTAAGTATTTTTTAGTTCTGTGCACTGATCTTTGATTAGTGTTAGAAATACATTAACTTGGATTAACTAAATTAAATTAGTTTTCACTATTCATCATTCTTGACAAATAAGTACTACTTGTTTAGCTACTGTAAAACCTAACTTCAGAGTATCCCTCCAAGTATTTTTCAATAGTCAGGGTTTACTACAGTAGTTTCTCACAAACGTTTGGAAGTACACTGGTTCAGTGCAGGCACATTGAGTTGAATTTTTCCCAGGGAAAAATACCCTTGAAGTTTCACCAGTACCTAGTTGCCCCCCCACCCCAAATTACTCCTGACTTTATTCCCACAGCAACCATCTATTCAATAAAAAAGGGCCTTCCGCTATGGATATGAACTTTCCCACTACCTCTCTTGCCAGCTTGGTGGATACAAGCATCCCAAGGCAATGTAGGAATTGCTTCATGTTCACTTGACAACAAGGTAATATGCAGACAAACTTAAAGTATGTGAGAGATGTATTTATAAAATGTGAGTGGAGGCAAAGCTTTCACATAAAATCACTCCAAATGACAATAAGGTTGTCAGCAGTGCACATACATCATGGACCAGACGCACAGATCCACATATGCTGAGACACATAAATGTACCTTCCTAAACCCCAAAGACCTCCTAGGTGAAGCATACATAACAAATGCTGTCAGCAACCCAAATTCACGCTTTCAAAAAACACCGACATCAGCACATAGTCACATCTCAAGGGAGCCTCTACGTCTAAACCCATAAGGCAAGACACCACACAACCCAACATTTTGGTCATTGAAGACTTCATAGTGAGATGCACAGATGTCCCTCTCACCAGGCTAAAGAGAAAGTCACAATCAGTTGCTTATCAGGGGACAGGATCCACCAGATTACGCACTCACTCATGTCATTGGACCACAGGTGCCAGTATAACAAATAGTCCATGAGGCTATAAATGACCTGAGACATACCTCCCTAAAATGTATGAAGAGACACATGGTGGAACTCTCAGAATGTGTATACCAGGCTGGTATGAGCTGAGCTTGAGCAGCATTCTGCTTTCTCCAAGGATAATGCCGCAATATGAACAGAAGATGACTAAGTGAAATAACTGGTTTAGCTTCTGGTGTCATTCGAAGGAGGTGCAGTATTTGTCAGCAAAAGGAAAGACGGTCAACAGACCACTCTGCTTTGCCTGGGACAGTCTGGACCTCTTCCATTTAGACTTTTGAATATTGGCTAAACATTGCCCTTTCTTAAAGTGCCTTTTTTTTTAGGTTATGCCAACCAGACAGTCCTTAAGACACAGCAAGACAAAGTCAAGAAAATCTAATTTGCTGCTACTTAATGCCAGGAGTTTAAAAAGAAACTCCACTCCCTACAAGCTTGTCTCACCCTGCAGAGAATGCTGACATCTGTGCAGTCACTGACACATGGTTTAAAGCCTCTGAGAGCACCCTAGCAGTGCAAGGCTGTAATGCCTTTCACACATTTAGACCAGCTTACACAGACAGGGACTTATGGTGGAGATGTCTCGATTTACATGAAAAATAAGTATACCTCAAGGCTGATCAAACAGAACAATGTACTTGAACTTCTCCTTGTTCAAATCACCAAAGGCAAAATCCTGTACCACTTACTTGCAAGCTATAGATCCCTCTGTATGACCCAGAAAACCAGTAACATGTATCTAAGCTTCCTAGAGATACTCACCATTCCACCCAGTGCCATATTCATGGGCGACTGTAATTACCACATTATTAACTGGGAATCATTTACAGCAACAAACGTGCAGGTTCAGAGATTACTGGACTTTGTATCCATAAACTCCATGGGTAGATTTCTTGGTATGCCAACCAGAGGAGCAAACATACTCTGTTTGGTCCTCAATAATATGGGAGAGTGCTGCATCTCCACAGTGTAATGTCCTATCTGGTAAGGTCAAACCACAAAATGGTTTAATTTGAAGTAAAAGTAAAACCTAGTACCTCAGCTAACTTCCTACTACTAAGTGATAACCTTGCAAAATTCCAGGCCCCTCCAAACCCTGAGAACACTGCTGCCTACACAGAACTGTTCTCAGAAGCCCTACAAAAGCATATTAATAGCTGCATAGAGGCAGCTGTACCCACCAGGAATAACTACAGAACCAGCTCAAAAAAACAAAGCTAGCCTGGTGGAATCAAAAGATCGTTAGCCTATATAATAGAAGGAAGAAAATAATGGCAGAAATTAGGAGGTGGATCTCCCAGCAGGATAAAAGTGCTCTCATCAAACAAAACAAACAACTCAGCACAGATAGTTAACCAAGGCCATATTTGAGATAAATCTGGCTTCCCAGCCAAGGACAATCGCAAGGCGTTCTTTAGCTATGTTCTCAACCTTCAAGGCAATAGAAAATGTGTGCAGAGCTGTTTGTTAATGCACCCACATACACTGAGCCAGAAGGTACATAAAACCTTCTGGTAGTCAGCCAGCTCCAGCTCTGACTATACCCCCTTCACCCACCCCCTTTCATAAATTATATCAAGTATAACTCCACCAACTGTTAGTGTGGGACAGGTCCTCAATCCCCTAAGGCCAAGAACACTGCATTGATGAGACCTGACAGTATCCCAGTCTGCCTTCTAAATAGCATGAAACATGACCTGTCATGCCGTCTGGAATCACAAATGGAGAACAGCAGCTGTTATCCCTCTGCACAAAAGTGGGCCATGTACAGACCCATAAGTCTCATTTTCATATGCAAAACAATGGAAAGAATTATGAAAATGGACAGTAATGACATAAGAAACCTCCAGACACTAAGCCCAACCCAGTTTGGTTTTATCAGGGGCAGGTCATGCCTACTCAACCTGGTAGACTTCTTTGAGATAGTCACCAGAGTAATGGACAGTGGCAGAATGGACTGCATTGCCTACCTTAATCTGGCCAAGGCTTTTAACACAGTACCCTACTCGGGCATTGGTGACGAACTCAAGAGGTTGGGTATAAGCTCTTGCATCATCTGGTGGGGGACAAGACCCAGGAAGTTAGAACTGGAGTCTACTTCTACAAAGAGTTTGGTCATCCATGGAGTCCATTGGCAATCAGTCCTGGAACTGCTTCTTTCTAGCATCTACTTCTCTGAGGCCAAGACCAATGTCCAGGACCTCTGGCTGACCAGATTTGCAGACCACTGCTAATTAGGAGCAGACATAGAACCCCCCCCACACACACACACACACACACACACACACTGACGCTAATGTTTTCCAAGAAGATAAACACAAAAGCCAGAAGAAGTAGCTGGATTGGACCCACTCAAAGTAATGCAGGCTGCAAATCACCACACAGTTGTAGAATGCAGAAACCACTTTATTAACTTCAGAACATAAAAATCCAAGGATGAGCACTTTCGTCCAGAAAGTTCTAGTCTTCATCAGACAATTTACCCCACATAGTTACTTCCTTTTTATACAGTTCAAACAGGAAGTTCCACCCAGTTATGAACTAATCACTTATGTTATTAAAAGCACAATATTTACAGTCACTGAATTTAAAAGCAGACAAAATATACAAACTGAAAAAGTTCATGGAACGTACCACCCTAAAAAACACACTATATATAAGCACTGCTTCATAACATGACAATGTACAATAAATATTTAAATATGTTGAATATGTTAACACAATAAATGTGTAATTAAATACTAAAAATTAGATAAAGTAGAAAATGTTAAGAGAAATAAATACCCGTTAATATAAACACTGAACATGTAAATTATTTAAAATGTAAAAATACATAATGGAGAAATGTTTTTCTTTTTTATTTCCAATGCCTCCAGTTTTAAAATTGGGCTAATGAAAATATGCTCATTCAGGCCTGGCCAGTCCCCAGCATTCAAACGTAATTGCCAGTATAATTCTCTTTTCTCAAGTAATAGTGACCATGCACCACTCCTCATTTTGGTACTGATATTATCTGTAATAAAAAATTGGAACTTATGGTCATTGTACTCCAAAACATGTTTGCTAAGAGAATTAGTTTCTTTTTATTCCTTATGTCATATAGGTGTTCGTATATGCAATTTTTTAACTTTGTCAGTCTTGCCTATGTAAAAGCAAGAACAGGTGGTACACATGGCACAGTAAATCACTTTCTCCGAGTTACAGTTGTATTTCTAATTGATTCTGATTTCGATATTATTGATGTCAAAAATATTGCCTTCTTTTATGTAACTGCAATAATTGCATCTGCCACATTTGTTCATAGAACCTGATCTGTGGTTTGAGTAAGAGTTACTGCTCTCAGATATGTTTTTCTTGTTCTTGCCTTTCCTATGTTCCATAATAGGTCGCGGTCGTATTAGTGGTCTGATGTTCTTATGTCTCAGAATAGACCAGTTTTTTGTTAAGATGTTTCTTAGTATGCAACTATCTTGAGTGAATGCAGTGATGAAAGAAGTCTTATAATCATTCTTACTTGCAACAGTGTTAGTTTCTTGATTACTGGTGGAAGGACCTCTGTCAATCATATTAGAAAGTAAAGGTACATAAAACCTACGCGCTCTCTTGTTAACCACCTCAATCATTATATCACTAACAAACTTACAAGGATATCGCCTCTTTTTTGAAACATATTTTTCAAGTTGTCACATCTAAAAATTCATCAATATCAGATACCATACGAGCTGCACGCACAAACTGTCCCTTAACTATTGCTTTCTTTTGTTTGACTGGGTGTGTGCTAGAAAAATGCAGTAGTGAGTTTGAATACGTGCCTTTCCTAAAGATTTTTGAAACATCTTATTTTCATAATCCTTTTCCAGTAAGATGTCTAAAAAGGAAATTTTGTCAAGGTCTCTGGTATGGGTGAACTTTAGAAATTCTGTGGTGGTTCCAATATAGTTTATGAAATCATCAGTAGCATCAACAGGTCCATCCCACAGAACAAACATATTGTCCAAAAATCTGGTGTAAAATTTGATGTGCTCAAAATAACATGAAGAAAAAAGAAATGTCTTCTCCCATTGCCTAACTACAATATTTGCATGTAGGCCACCACATGCAGATCCCATAGCCACCCCTTCTTGTTGCAAGTAAATTTCTTTGTTAAACAAAATGAAGTTGTTTTTAAGGACAATTTCCATCATTTGTGAAAAGACCAAGACCTTGAAGTGTGAGATATCTTTTTCATATAAGAAATCTGTAAACCACTCCAAACCAATTGTGTGAGGTATGACTGAATAGTAATATTGATAGTAATAAAAACAAAAGTGTCCTTGAAAGGTATCTCATCTATAGGTTGTAAGAAGCTCCATGAATCCTTGCAGATATGTCTCACTCAATATGTATTCTTTTAACTTGTCTAGATATCTTGCAAGGGGGGTGGGTAATGGACCCCTTGGAGTCTACAATGGGTTGCATGGGTGTTTGGCTAAGAATTTTATGCAATTTTGGCAGCCCAAACATGACTGATATTTTAGGGTAGGGAACAGAGAAAATTAAGCACATCAGTAGAAATTGAACCCTCTATAAATAAAATCTTGGAGTTCATTCCTTATACACTGGTAAGAAGTGTTCAGTTCATTAATGGATGATTTTAAATATGCTTTTCCTTCTAGAATCCAAAGCATTTTCTTGTTATAACCCTCATAGTCCATCAAGACAGCACCTCCACTTTTATCAGGTTTCATAATTCTAATAGTTTGTGAAAAGATTTTTATTTCATCCATTACCTTTTGCTCATTCATGTCAGAATTCCTACTAGAAAGCTTAGAGTTATGCATGTCTAACTCACATATGTTCTCAAAAAGTTGGACAATGGGATGAAGTGGTGGATTATATGTACCTGAGATGGCTAAAGGGTTGACAAAGGAACCAGGTGCAGAATTTTTAAAAAGAATATTCAAGTTCAGCTTTTGTGTATACATTCTTAAAGCCATAGGAGTATTAGAAACATCTAGGGGCTGTGGGGGGTGTACAAAGATGAATCCTTTGACAAACAAATCACAGTGTTCAGAATTAACAGTAATGCTGGAAAATTATACACATTAAAGTCACCCAAAGTGTTGGTAACTATGTGGCAGGGTGGGAGTAAATGGTCCATATCACCTAAATTGTTTGGTGATGAATGCAACAAGTTAGTCACATTTACATCCTGTTGTTCCAGGGCTGGTACCTCTTCCCCACTCTGTTCACCATCCATCCTCTGTTCCAATGGTTGTTCCTGTTCATTGGGGCCATATCCAAATTGTTGTTCCCCTGGGGACTCTTGTTCCTCAGACGCTCTGAGCGTTTCCGGGGGAAACTCTTCTGTGTCTAAAAAAAACTTGACCAGAGTTACTAGTTGAAGGATTATCAGTACCAATAACATTGCTGTTACTGTTGCCAGGATTCCCATTAGAATTAGTATATTTTTTGCCCCATTCCTGGGAAGGGGGAGGTCTTAGGATATGCCAGGCCATTACTATAGTCATTTCTGTCCCTATTCGGTTTCTTAGTTTTACGAAGTTTAATAGAACTTACTAGATGCTCCATACTCTTAAAAATTCTCACATGCTCAAATTTGTGTTGTTCATAATGCAAATGTTCACAAATGCTTTTATCAATATCAGAAACAGAAGCAGATAATTCATTAATTAAAACATCATTATATTTTACTTTCAAGCGCATATATTCTATGCCATGTCTAGCAAATAAAGCAACTAGCTCTTTAAATAGTTCGGAAATGTACTGCAACCCATTAGGGTAGCGCCACATTCTTAAACCAAAAAAAAAAATATATATATATATATATATATATATATATATATATATTTCTCCATTATGTATTTTAACATTTTAAATAATTCACATGTTCAGTATTTATTATGTTAATGTGCATTTATTTCTCTTAACATCTTGTACTATATCTAGTTTTTAGTCTTTAGTTACACATTTATTATTTTAACATATTCAACATATTTAAATATTTATTGTACATTATTTTATGAAGCAGTGCTTATATATAGTGTGTTTTTTAGGGTGGTGTGTTCCATAAACTTTTTCAGTTTGTATATTTTGTCTGCTTTTTAAATTCAGTGACTGTAAATATTGTGCTTTTAATGACATCATTGATTAGTTCATAACTGGGTGGAACTTCCTGTTTGAACTATATAAAAAGGAAGTAACTATGTGGAGTAAATTGTCTGATAAAGTCTAAATCTTTCTGGACGAAAGTGCTCATCCTTGGATTTTTATGTTCTAAAGTTAAAGTGGATTCTGCATTCTGCTACTGTGTGGTGATTTGCAGCCTGCATTACTTGAGTGGGTTCAGTCCAGCTGCTACTTCTGGCTTTTGTGCTCTCCAAGAAGAGATGACACAGACAAATAACTGGTGCCAGAAGAGCCATGGACTAAAACAAAATACATGATAGTATTATTTTGGATGTTGGCCACTCCTGGTAACCACCATATTGACAACATACTCCTAAAATTTCACCCAGCAGTCAGGGACTTTGGGACGCATGCAGGCTGTAATCTAGCCTTTGAGCATCACATGTCTACAGTAGTGAGGAAATTATTCTATGTTGCACAATTTATAAACAAAGGTATGGTACCTAGTTCTCAGGAGGTCACTGTTTCACTAATTTTAGCATTTATCAGAGCTATCATTGAGTACAGTGCCCCCTTTGGTATGTCCCTAACCAGGTAAGTGCAACCGTCGGAATGTCCACAGAGGTTCCTCACTAAAAGAATATAGTGCGTAAATAACATTTCTTTTTCAGACTTCCTCAAATCTTTATCCCTGTATTCTGTCTACTACAGGTAGTTGAGGGGAGATCTATGCTTAGCATACAAGGTATCTTTGGACTCTACACTGATGTACTTTCTGCATATCCACAAAACAAATAGCATCAGAATTACCCATTTTCAATACTTAACCTAGCCTGTGATATAAATAGTATCTGCTGGAGAGACAGGGTTGTATCCCAAAGACTACCCCTTCTCTGAACAGGCTCCTCATCCATGTGAAGCAGAGATCTTCCCCAATCAAATTCAAGTTCAACTTGGACAACTGGATGGAGAACCAGAAATTCACCTATGGTTTGGCACCTATACCTTTTGTGTACACAGACAGCCTCTAAAAGGTTCATCTCCCAGCCCCGTGCTTGAAAATGTTTCACCTTCCAAGCCCCTGCTTACACTACCCAAGGGTACCGGAACTTGTCAGAGATCTGGGTTGCTTGGCTAGGCTAGGCTTAAAAAGGCCCTAGTTGTCATTGGCCTAGTACACACCTATAAACTGCATGTAGTGTAGTGGGTTCTGTGTTATGAAATTGTTGGTTTATTTTGTTAGAATTGGGTTACTGAAGGAAAATAATTTCCTGGACAGTAATTCTAGTTGTCTTGCCTGCTCATTTTGAAACTGCTTAAAAGTTGTGAAGCATAGTATTCTCAACTTCACTGAAAGCTGGTTAGGGAAACCACATTGTAATATGTAGGTAAATGTATGCTTATTTAATCAATCTTATGTGTTGTGAAATGTCGAGACTAGTGTTTTAAGTAGAATTGATCTGCAGGTTAATTGATTGCATTTTAGAAGAGAGACTATTTGAGCATATGTAGCATCTAGTGTAACACTATTCACTTTGGCAAGACACTTATTTACATGATTTGCTGGACTTTTAAGGCTCTAACTTAAATCTTTGCAAGTTGACACCTAACATCGGTTGTTCTATTAAACAAGAGACTCTGTGCAATTTTGCTTGTACAAAGAACAAGACAAATTTAAGTTCTTTAATCAAAGCCTGTTATAAAAGCGTACAAAATCCACTCATCTAAAGAATTAAATTAATTATAAAAAATTCAGATTAATCTATAGTTGCCAGTGAAGCAAGACTCTCTAGACATAAAATAAATGAGTTCTAAATGTAATGAGCTAAACTGTAAGTAAATCCCAAAACTAAAATGATTAAATGTTTGATGTATGAATCCTATGAAAAAGTCCATCTGGCACTTTATTAGCTCAACTAAAGGAATTACTTTTGTTAAAATGCTTGCATAGATCAACAGTAGCAGCAGCAAATGGGGAAAAGGTGCATGACTTATGTGACTTAAAATGTTTAACTAACTTGCAAATAATAGAACTTTCAATAACAGTGCGATAAAACCATTAAATATGAAATTAATCTTTCGTGGTGATTTTATAGATTTAATTTCTTCAGGCGAAGGCTAAAATTGGTCACTTGCGATAACTGCTCTATCCTGGTTAATAATTTTTAATTGCACTGTAAAGAAGTTGTATCCAAGTTCGAACTTGTCAAGATTAGCTTTTATGCTGCCATTTGGGTAATATTACTAAATCCAAACTTCCAAGAATTTGCACCCAGATATACCAAGTAACAAAGGGCTTCCCTTCACGTAATAAGTCCAGTTGATTGTGTCTAACTTGTGTAGTTGGTTGATTTAACATTGGGTCTTGGGTCATATTAGTGATATTTAAGCAGTGCACAATAGTTTTTCCAAGACTGCTGTTTTAGAGAGTGCAGCTTCGGGATTAATATTTGTTTTGTGAGTGATTGTGTCTTGTTCATATGGGATGCATATGTAGGCTGTCTTCCTTGATGACCAACCCATCAGAAGGAAGAAAATTCTTCCTTTCAGTCCATCCATAAAATCCAAACGAGTTATGAATCGTTTTACTTGCCAGCAGTATAATTACTTATGAAGTACTGAAGATAGCTGCATAAGAGGCACAAGAGCAGTAGAAGTTTAAGTTCATATTTTATTTTATCCAGAGATGTCGCAAACAAATAACAGCTGCTCTTTCAGAGTTACTAGATAGTATAATCAAACTTGCATCAAACACCAGTGGTTCCATTTCATTCATTTGATTCTTTTTCTGTAACTGATGAAATAGCTCAGAACAAGTCAAGCTATGAATGTGTTTGCTCATATTGTAGTTGAATCCATCCACCACCCCTTTTTCCCCATTTTAGCACATGGCGTTTGGGCATCACATCAAAAGTGACAGTGATCTAAAGCCAAGGTTCTCACTGCTGGGTGGCTAGCCCTTCTGCGATTGTTCTTACATACCATGTACATACAATAGCAAATTTAATGTGTCCAATTTGCCTACTCCATGTCTTTGGAATGTGGAAGAAAACCCACGTGAACACATGGAAGACGTGCAGACTCTGCACAGAAAACAACCCCATCTGAGAAATGAACTGGCAAAACTCTTGCTGTAAGCAATAGTACCACCCAATCTGCCACCCATTGTAGTTGAATATAAGTTTAGGTTGTATAACTGAACTAGTATAATAAGCTATATTTGTTAGGACATGAGTTCTGCTGTGTCTGACTTAGATTTGAAATTACAGGAAACTGGTGACTAGTTGAATTTGACCTATACAAGTTCCATGAAGTTTTAAGTATTTAAGAGAAGGATTAGAATGGATGATTGATGGGATTAACGTTCATCTTTATTTCTGGTTGGGAGAAGTTGCCACCCCCCCCCCCCCCCCCCCCCATTTTCTACCTCCTTTATTTTATGAAACAGTATTGCATTTTTTTTTTTTTTTTTTTTTTTTTTTTGCTAGTCAGGTAGATGTCTTTTGCTTTCTTACAACTACTACTGAGAAGATCCAGTTACCCTTCTTGGATGTTCCTAGGTGCCATTTTCTTCCCTACTTAGTAAACAAATGCTGCAGAACCTTTGACAAATTGCTTCACAGTAAAACACTGACTGCATCATCTACTGAAAAGTAACAACCACAGTCCTGCATATTCTTTGTTGCCTCTGTTCCTCCATTCTATGGAAGCCAGCTTCTGTTTCATAAGTATTTACTGCAGCTCTAAGTATGGGATTGAAACTGCTAGAACTTTTCCAGGTTACCTAGCTGTTCTCCTTTACATACAAACTTGTGTCCAGGATCCATCTTTCAGATATGAAGCCATGCCAGTAGCTGCTTGAATGTCTGTAGGCTCCTATTGTGTAAAGTGTTAACTGTTTCGGTTTCGTGATCTGAAAAAGTCTGTATTTTTTATTTTCCTTTCATTCTCAGGTCAGTATGTTCCTTTATCCCCCCATTGTTAAAAGGTTTATAATTATTCCTTTCCCCTTCTGGCTTGGTGTTTTATTCAGTAGACTGTGTATTGTTTCAGTTGAGCAGTGTTTTCTTGCTGAGGAACTTAGTCTTGTTCCTCTGTACTTTGTGTTAGTGGAGATTAACAAGATGGCTGCACCCTGATCAACAGATTGACTTCAGTTTTCTCTGTGTGGAAAAGAAAAACTAATAGACAAGAGCCAGTAATTCTGTGTGTTTTAGTAAAATTCAGTTAGTGGCTTGTAGGTACACTGCCTGGATACCAGAAAAGGAGAAGCTTGGAGAGGCTGGAAAAAAATCAACTAGAAAAAGTGCCGCTGTTCAGCAAAAAGCAGTTCAAGCTCCAGCGTTGGTACAAGAGATTGCTTCCAGTAATTTAGCAGAAAAATAAGTCAAATGTACTCAGATTAATGAAACATTGAAGGAGTATATCAACTCAAATAAAAGGCTGGAAAATAGAACTAGCTTTAAACATTCAGCTACACAAGCTAATCAGATGAACTGATAAAACTGCAAAATTCAGAGGCTGAAATGAAGTAAAGACTGGCTTAGTATGGCACTGCTGAAGAGCTATTTCAAAAAAAATACTGAAGTTAGAGGACAGAGCACACAGATAAGACCTGAGATTTTCTGCTGTACCAGAGAAACTGGAAACAACAGACTGTATTCATTTTATGAAAGCAAAAATAAGTAATTGGATGTGCAGGATTTTTTTTAATTGAAAGGGCACATTATGTATATGCTCCAAACCTAGCCACAAGAAAGCAGCAAAGACCTGTGTTAGTAAAGATGCAGTCATACCAGCACAGAGAGTTGATCCTGACAAAAGTATGGGAGAGGAGCAAAGTTTAAAAATTGGAGACTGAGCATTTGTGGAAAATGGTTATTTACTCTACATAAGTTAGAAGAGAAGCAAATTTTCCCAGCAGTCAGGGAATGTGTGTAGATTCATGCTGCTGTATCCAGCTGTCTTGAGAATATTTTTTTTCCTGGAGGATCATAGTAAATTTTGATGCAGAACAGGCTAAGGGGGAAATACAGAAGTTTGGTCATCAAACAGAAGGGGACTCTGCTTCTCATTCTTCTGATAATACAGCTCATAGAGAGACTTTGCCAGTGAAACTTTTTTCCAGTGTTCCAAAGGTCAGTGCTTTTGAGATAGAAAAAAAAAAGCACAGGATTGACGAGAAGAATCAGAACCATGTATTTGAACTGGATGGAGTCTGGGGCTGGGAGATGGAGATGAGCAGGATTAAGACCAGCAACACTTCAAATGTGTGAATAAACACGAGACTGTAAAGCATCAGTAGTATTTATGAAATATGGCTTAACAAGAAAGAGAAACTGAGAAAGCGTGCATTTTTTATGTTAAACTTATTGGAGGACTGATAGGTTCTAGATTCTGTGCTGTATATGCCTTCCTCAACTGTGGTTCTATCAGTTTTAGAATAATTGATTCTTGTCCAAGTTATATGTCAAAGTACACCTATCACTTATTTCAAATACTCTTCAAGGAGTCAGTTCCTTATCTCCGGTATTTTTAAACATCTGAAAGGCTTTCCTCAAAGGTTTCTTTCTTCTCTGACTGCTGCTTAAGGATCTATTTTCTTCTTGGAACTTTTTGTTTTGAAAATATACCAAATCCCTGTTTTGAACCAACTGAGTTCTGATGTCAATTTTGTCTTGAAAGAGACTTTTCTTGCTATCCATTATTTCTCCAGGATAATTTCTGAATGACAGGTTTTATCTGTCCATCATCCTTTGTTCCACGAAGACAGTGCATTGTTAAGAACAAGTGTATCCTTTGACTAAGGTTGCAGCAGAGACAAATTTAACTGAGGCCATCAATCGTTTAGTTTTGTCTCCAAATTATTCAGAGATGAGAATGTCTCTTACACTGCATGATTGTCTATAAACAACTCTAGTTTTGTGTGGACAGAACCAAAGTGATTAGAAGGGATTCTCAGTTGTTTGTTTCACCACTCACAATGTAAAGTATCAGAATTAACTCTGTTCAAAATAGCTCTCAAGTCCAAATAAAATTTAATGTAAAACATAAAACCTTAATGAGTAAAGCTAAGACCCAGCCTGACGGGTTCATGGATACTTCTTAAGCTTAAGAATGTGTCCTTGGATGATATTTATGCAGTAGCTTTGGGGCATCACTGAATAATTTTGCAAGATGCTGTAAACTGAATGTGATTTGTAGAGCCAGTCTTCCTTTATCCATAATCCCGAACATTCTTTCAGGAAGATCCACCCAAGAGGCCAGCTTGGGACTTGGTCCTACGTATAATGAAGATGAAACAACAGTCTCAGATATGAAAGCTAAATATTTATCATAATGATATATCTGGATTGGTAGTACCATTTTAATAATCATTCCCTCCCTGTCCACCAGTCTGGACCAGGCAGACATTACCAGCAGATTCCATGTTTTACATTGTTTCGGCTAGTGCAGTTTATTTTAAGCTCCTGCCTTACATGGGCTTATGAGATATGGGGAAAGGTCCTTGACAACAGCGGAGTGTAGGTAAAGTGGAGGGGCTGGGTAGCCGGAGAAACTTCTAGAAGTGAGTCCTAATAATCTTATTCGTATAGATCATGATGATGAAAGTACTAAACCAGGTCTGTTCCATTAAGGCTCCACCATCCTTCAGTTTAGTCTTAAGGAAGAATGTTCTGAAGTTTTTAATAACTGGGGAATCTGTCCCATTCGTTGAGTCAGACAGAAAAGACAATGTCTGATATGAAAGTTATTTACTTACCATAATGCAAGATCCGTGCTGTCTTTACCCATTCGGTTCAACATTCCTCCATTCCACCTTGCCAAAATTGTCAGGTAACAGCTCCCAGCAGGCCGATTGGACCTGTCCAGGAGCTTGTCATATCAGCCTCTGAGGAGAATTTCTCTGTTATTACTATTGGCAGGATATAATATAGTATTCTTGGCACATGAGATGTAAGGGGGCAGTCTTGTTCTGAGGTATTGCAAGAAACAGATGGGGATTATAAGTGTGGGAGGAGCCTGATCCCCAGATCCAAAAGCTTGGAAAAAGGCACCAAGGTCCGAACCAATAAACCCATTCATTGAGCTCTATGGATAAAGTCAACACAGATCAGTATGCTAAGTACGTAACTTTCATTTTCATAGCTGTTTTTTCTTATCCTAATGTGTGTATTTTTACTGTTGTTATTATGCAGCTTTTGCTGAAAGGGATGAGACATTTAAATGTGGTAAATGCAGGCATAAGCTCCCTCCCAAGGATGTGCATTACCTGTGTGTAGTCTGCTTAGGCCCTGAGCAGCTCAGGATTGATTGTGTCTGCAACAGTTTTGGTCTGAAGTCTCTCACAGATAAGAAAAGTAAGCTCATCAATGGGCGTTTTTCTGCCAAACCTGTAGATATGCCAGAAGAAGAAAAAAGATAAGGAAGCTAAAAAGTGTAGAGATGAAGAACAGGGTATATCATCTTCCAGTAAAATAGTTAGTAATGACCCTCAGTACAGATGCAGAATTCTTCAGTGATAGAGACTGCTGTCATTAAGGTGTAAGCCTCCCTCCACTTTAGGCAGCAGGCACTCTTCTGGGAAGCAATTGTCACATTTCTTAGTCTCTGGGCCTTGTCATGCTATTACCCTTATCCTTCAGGAGTATTTTCAAAGCAAGTTGGGAGCCTATAATGAGGTCCTTTCTAAAGATGCAGCTGAGCACCATCTTACCCCCGTCTCACTAATGTGGATCTGGTTTGCTCTCCACCTTTCATTAGCTTCTTTCCTAGTGCCAGCATCTGCATCAGTGGCCTCACAGCCAGCTGCTCATCTGGATTTTGTCACATCATCACAATCTGCCCTCCAGGTCTCAATGTTGACCGGTTTAAGTTTGCATCCAACATATTCAACACCAACCCATTTGTTGTCGAGTTGATCTCGGGTGTGAAGGCTTGAAGCAGAGTCCTCTGCACCATCCACAGCTGCAACATTCTTAGAGCTGTTCTCTGTGTTGGGGTCTTCAGTATTTCAGCTGGCAGTACCAATGTCCATTTCAAAGCCATCCAAGTCCTCTGTCAGGATGCCGTCTTTGGCTCAAGCCACCTCTCCACCCATGTCTTCTTCAGAGGAGTCTTATCTCAACAACTAGATGCATGGGTGGCCATTACACAGGACATGTGGATGTGAGATATATTCAGAGGCTATGCCATATCATTTTTCCAAAGGTCATCATTACAGAAGCTGCAGTTACCATATGCTGCAGAAATCTTTATTTTCCATGCAATTTTCCTGCTCCTCTAGTTAACACTTATCGTACTACACTGAAAAAGAAAAACATTTCCATAATTCAGCCCCCTTAGCTTTGTTTATGGGAAATTGCTATAGCTGTCATTATTGTAGACATTTAACAAATTGTTAAACATAGTTGTAGTATTTAAAATTTGAATGGAACCTGATGCAAACAAACTATTATGTAAAGGCCAACACTCATGTGCTCACTGATTAGTGTTCATTTTATGTATTTTTCAAGGTGAATTTTGTGGTCTTGCCTGCCAACCATCAGGATTCCCCCTGTCAGACTTCAGCTCACCCATTAGCATGTAATGTGGAGTCCTCCGTAACCATGGAGATAAGGTCCATTTGGGAGGTTGAGGCTGTCATTCAGGCAGCTATGAGGATTGGATGTGTTGTTGTTGACATCTTGGCTGTGAGGATGTTTATGATGACCCTGACCCTACCTACTGGGGGATAGGTAAGCAAACTACATCAGTGAGAAAATTGCAGTGTCTTCCCCACAGGGTGTTATATTTATGTACACACGTTGTGAAAACTGCAACCCATTGGTGTATTGGTGAGCTTAACACCCTCCCCCAAGTCACATTTTTTGTATCTTAATATCTCGTTTGACAGGACTGATGCATTTCTTGGCAGACTTTGTCATGCCTCCTCTTCCTAGGAAGGGCATGCCCATTTTCCCACCAGCTACATCAGTTACCCAAGATGCTGTTCAAACTCAAGCTGGTTAACCTAGGCAGAGTTTGCTAGCATTAGTACTTTTTGGATTATTTTCAACTTATTGGATACCAAGTGATTTCACATCAGAGCCTTCCATTTTATCTCTGATTTTTGAAGACGTAATTAAAAATACATAGGTAAAATAGTTAAAAGCTTCTTTTACTGAAAATTTCATCAATCAAACAGCGCTTTCATCCCTACGAACTTCATCAGACAGTGGAACATTTGTATCTCCAAATCTTTGTGCTGAAAAAGTCACATGAACAAAAACAGTCTAGTGACCCAAAACTTTTCATAGATAAAAGGCAATGGTACTTGATGCTGCAACTTTCATCTTTTTTAAATATATTTTAAAATGTTTCACATATAGGTAAGTACTTGGCTGGCTGCCCTTGTGGGCCATTTTAAGCTTAACCAATATCCCTTCCAAAAGTGAGAATCAAACCCTGTACCTTTGTGAGGTTAATACCTTAATTTTTACACAGGCCCCATGTCCTGGAAAGTTGTAAGCAATCTAGTCTTCATTTCCAACAGTATTCTTTCAGTCTGGTTTATCTTCTGTATATTCTATGTTCTGGATTCTACATAGCTCACAGCTTGTTTCCATTTTCTTTTTAAAAAGGGGAAAAACTACTGTTTTTTGTGGACATTTGTCCTTTCAGTAGAAATTCTCAACTTATGGTGCATACCATACAATAGAGAAGGTACTCTCCATGATTATTTTATTCAGGGAAAAACAAAGTAATATGACCTGACTGGTTAAGGTTTAAGGTTTAGTCTCTGTAGCAGCTTCTGACAGAAAGCAGAGAGTATTGTGTTAAAAAGTATGAAGTGCAAATAGCAATGTTTCAGGAGAATGCAGTTAAATAGAAATGAGCATGTGAATTTGGTAAAGAGAGGATTTCAGGATAAACATTCTGCAGAATGTCAGGGATGAGAACAGATAAGCAATACTATTGACTTCAAAGTAAGCTGCAGTAGTAATAAAAGAAAGAAATGGACAGTAATAGCAGAGAAGGTCCTTCTATTCCCATGCTGTATTCATACCTGGCTTGGCGATCTGAACGCCGGCCAGTATACCAAAGACGTAAGCTACTGCTAGGTGCATGCAACGTTGCACATAACATACAGCTGTCATCCATAAAAGTGATGTCTTCATGTAGCATCCTCAAAACTTCTCTGCTGCCAGTCCAAACAGTGATCAGACAAACAGTAGAAGTTGGCAAAGTTTTTTTTCTTCTTTCAAATAAGTGCCCCGTTGGGGAAAATTTATTTGTGCTTTTGCTAGTGCATGTTTGCTTGAGGTTAATGTCATCCAAGAAGGACAAGTGCCATTGTGGAAGACATATTCCACATAAAGGCAATCATGATCAGTGTCTTTTCTGCCAGGGGGTCCGCTCACGACTACAAGGCTTGCATCATTTGTCAAGCATTCATTCCTAAGACATTCCGTAGTCATCCTTCGACCCTTAATGTCTACCTAGAGAACCAGAGATTAAATCTATTGGCACTAGCTATGGAAGGTGTCTCAGGTCCGTCAGCTGAGCCTCTGAAGAAGAAGGTGAAGGTAAGGCCTGAGGCTTCAGCTACGCCTCTGATCCCAGACATCCCTCTCGAGGTCAGTGAAGGCCTAGAGGTCCATACAGTGCCTGGTCCTCCTCCCTCAGTGGGAACTGTTTAGATGCCTCTAAAGAGAGTTCCTTAAGCACATACACAGAGGCATCGCAGATGTCCATTTTGGAGAGTAAGGGGTAACCATGGCTCATGTTTTTAGATGTACCTCACAGTACCTCTCCTGGCTTAATGATTGAGGACTTGCTGACGTCGCTACCAGAGCCTAGGCCTACATCGGCCTAACTTTCCCAGCCTAGGGCAGATCCTCCACTTAAGAAGAAAAACAGAAAAAAACAGAAACATGTTTCTCATACACAGGATCCTTCCCCAGATTGGCAAGTCTTCTCATATGGACTCTTGAATGCTTTTTTGGCACTCAGACCTTTCTCTGTTCAGCCACCTGCTTCTGCATCACCTCCATTGTTTTACATAGGACTGCTACTATTGAACAAGAGGCCTCTGAAGAAGGTGACTGATCTTCAGATGAGTCCCTGGCCTACTCTTCACAGATTGACTCCCCCTTGGGTTATGCTTCCCATGAGGTTGTCTCCAGTGGTGTAGACTCCCCTGAGGAGGATATTTCTGCTATCCCACCCATGTTACCAGCCTTTCAGGATGCCTTTCTTTCAGTATCCAAAAGCCCTGACTCTTAACCTCCTGTGGCCAAAATGACAGACAAGTTTTATAAAGTCCCTGAAAACAGTTTGTTTGGATGCCCTCCTGCAGATCCAGCTGCAATTTCAGTCACTGTATATGAACCTTCTAGATTGATGCCTTCTACTACTATTTTGCCTTCTGATAAGGACAGCAAAATGATGGAGAGGCTTGGGGAAAAGGGTCTACACCTCTTCTACTCTGGCTTTTAGGGCCATTAATAGACTATGTAATGGCCCTACTTTCTCAGGCTTCTAAATTGCCGATGCATCTTCCAGATTTTGCAGCTAAGTCACAACTCTCTTCCCTCCTGACACTTTCTTCTCAAGTTATCAGACACTCCATTAAATTCACTTATGATGCAGCATAGGTCTCTGCAAGATCAGCAGTGTCTGGATTCCCTCATCAGGAGGTGTTCCTGGCTGAGACTGCAGTCTTTGCCTGAGGATTTCAAGGCAAAAATAATGAATGCACCCTTGGACAATTGTGACTTTTTTTGGTGCAAATGCTGCTGCCATCCTCAAAACCCTCCAGAAGAAAGGGAAAGAATGACAGGAACTGAAACATATCCTTGTCTCTCCAGTTCCAAAATATCACAGACGTTATACTTGCAAGCCTAATTTTATAAGGAAAAATACCTACGTTTCTTTCTTCTCTACCTCACATGGACACACACAAGCAGACTCCACCTAGGTCTCGTCCATCTTCTGTCCAAATGACTCTTTCCAGACAAGCCAGGTAGTCTATGACTACCTGGCCACACTCAAAAAAATTCCTTTCTCAGCACCGTTCTCATTCCCTTTCATCCTGAACAAGCATTACCACAGACAAATGGGTCCTGCTCATAGTCCAAAATGGTTACTTCATGATTTGGAAACCCATAACTCCCTTCATGGGCATCCCACAATCTCCAAGGGACTAGATCGATCTCTTTCCACAGGTGATTCAAGACTTGATCTCACAGGAGACCATACAGGAAGTTCTTTCCATGGAAAGAGGAAAAGGCTTTTATTCCAGGATGCTCTTAGTCCCCAGAAAAGATGGCCCTTGGAGACCAATTTTAGACTTGTCCCAGCTCAGTCTTTTCCTACAGCTTCCCACCTTCAGGATGCTCACACTACAAACTGTTTCCTTTTTTGCTCCCTCAAGCTTTACTGGTTTCTTTAGACATCAAAGATGCATACCTTCGTGTTCCCATTCACCTTTTGTTCAGGAAGTTCTTTCATTTTTTTTTTTTGTTGCTTCCTCTCATTTTCGGTTTTGCGCTTTACCCTTTGGATTCTCTATGGCTCCAAGGGTATTCACAAAGTGTTTGGCTCCTGTCATTGACTTCTGCAGACTACAGGGAGTTCTTATCTACCGTTACTTGGATGACCTGCTTATTCAATCAAAACATCCAGACATCCTCTACCAGAACCATCAAACCACCATCTCCTTGCTCCTAAGCCTAGGATTCACCATCAACTACAAGTCTTCACTAACCCTTTCTCAGGATCAGGTTTTCCTGGGCTGTAGGTTAAGGACAGACTTTATGATGGTTTTTCTACCTTTGCAAAAAATGCAGTCTCTGCTGACTTTCTTCCAGAAGTTGCTTCTTCTCACCTCAGACATCCAGAGAGTTTCTCAGGATGGTAGGGTTCATGGCTTCTGTTATACCAGTTATTCTGCCCCTAGCCAGACTTCATATGTGAAAGTTCCAGTGGTACCTGAAAACACTGTGTCTCTGCATGCTCACCCTCTGGAGTTCGTCCTTCCACTTCTGCCATGCCTACAGAAGGAATTGCTTGGTGGATTCATAAATATCACAGAATCCAGGACTTCCTCTTCAGCTACCACACCCCACTCAGGAGCTGTTTACAGATGCCTCAGACCTGGGAGGGGAGCAAATTTGGGAAACATAAAGGTCCAAGGCCTGTGGTCTCCTTTGATAACATCAACATCAAAGAGAAGAGGGCTCTGATTTTGTCCCTTCAAGCTTTCCATTCACCTCTTCAACTAGGTCCCTTGAAACTGTTCACAGACAACACCACAATTCTTTGGTATGTGAACAAATGAGAAGGGACACCTACTCTGCAGGTTAGCAGTCCAAGCTTGGGAGATTGCTTTACAAGCAAAGGTCATATTGACAGTGGTTTACATTTCCTCAACTCTGTTCTAGCAGACACACTAAGCAGGCCCATGACACACGCCCACAAATGAATGATCCACAGGGATGTGTTTTTGGACATTCTCTACTGGTAGGGTACTCCTCAGATAGACTTTTTTGCCTCCCCTCTGAACAGACAACTTCCAAAATTTTGTGCCAGAGTCCCACACCCTTTATTTTGAAGGTGAACGTCCTTTATTTCTCAAGGTAGGGGATGTTTCTCTATGCATTCTCCCCCTTCCCACTTATTCAGAAAGTCCTGCTGAAGATTCAGCAAGACAACCCAAAAATCTTGCTGGTGACCCTCTTTTGGCCAAGTCAGCAAGTTATCTCACAGGATGGAGCTTCTCACACAAGACAAGGGGATCTCTCATTCACCCACATTTGACAGTGCTGAATCTGACACTGTGAGTGATAGGCTTCTGATTCTTTTCAGACCCCTTTTCTCTGAGGGTGTACTACTAGTCCTGCAAGAGCCCAGGAAACCCAGTACCAGGAGCTCTTATTTATCCAAATGGAAGAGGTTCTTCTTATGGTGTCTTTAACAAATGACTAGTTCCATTTTCAGTGGATATTACCCTAGTCCTGTCTTATTTGTGTGAGCTGCTGAAGGCTGGATTGGCTTATTCTTCAGTTAAAGCCCACATATCAGCCATTTCTGCAGGTCTGCCTTTATTTCCTACTTTAGCTTCTAGGATAGAAGTTAAGTTTTTCTTAAAAGGTATCATGCACATCAGACCTCCCAGGAAACCTGTTCCTCTTCCCTGGGATTTTAATTTTATTCTGGAAAAACTGACTCAGGCACCCTTTGAACCTGCAGCTTATGCTTCCTTAAAATTTTGCACATGGAAAACTGTTTTACTGGTAGCCATCAGTTCTGCTAGGAGAGTTTCTGAACTTCAAGCTTTAATGGCTTCACAACCCTTTCCAATTTTCCACAAGGATAGGTTGTCTATTTGTACCAATTTTTCTTTCATGCCTACAGTGGTTAATGACTAGTCCCTTAACCAATCTTTTCACTTAACCTACCTTTTTCCCTTCACCTCAAAACTCAAGTGAAAGGGTGCTGCACATCTTGGATATACATAAACAACTCAGATTTTACCTAGTAAGACCAAATCCATTAGAAAGTCTGAGCAGTTGTTTTTTTTCACCACAGGGTGCTGGTAAACCTGTCTATAAACAGACACTTTCCACCTGGATCTCTAAAGCCATTTCTTTGTGCTACCTGTCTCAGTGGAAAACAATTTCTTCCTCAGTTAAGGCCTATTCTACTAGGGCTGTAGGCTCTTCTGGGGCCTTTTTCAAGGGTCTGAAAACTGCTTCTGTCCTGGAGGCAGCTACTTGGTCCCCTGTTCACACCTTCACAAAACGCTGCAGGTAGGACTCTCTCTCCAGATCCAGAGCAGGTTTCGCAAGGGCAATTCTACATGGTTTTATGGAGACTTCCTGTGCTCCAACCTCCCTTTCCCACTCATGACCTTCAGTACTCTCCCTCATGTTATGAATACTGCAATATGGGAATAGAAGGAAATGGAATAGTTGTGTAAAATCTTACCAGAATCATAGATGTCCTTCTCTTCCATGTTGCAGTATTCCATCACACCCACCTTCCCCCTTGGTTCATGTTTTTCTTTGGATGATATTTGGTTTACATCTTATCTCGTGGACTGGTGCTGTGACTGGAGCATTCAGTTCTGAGGAGGGTACTTCCAGACCTCATTTATGGTCTACGTTGGTTGCATCTTGTGTGCAACGTCTACTAAAACCTTTGGTATACTGACTGGATGTTTGGGTCTCCTAGGCAGGGAATCCCTCATGTTATGAATACTGCAGCAGGGAAGAGGACGACAGCTATGATTATGATAAGATTTTACGCAACTATTCTTTATCGGCAGGAGATCAGGATTATGCTGGCATGTCTATTTCACTTGCTGTTTTGGAGTTTAGCAGGAAATTGAGAGAAATAACTTTTCAGCAAGGAATATTTGTGGGTGGGACTGAAACCTGATATGCAGTTGTGAGGATATGTCAGTGGGACCTAGAATGGAAAATATATTGAGAGTATATTTATGAAATATATTTGAATATTTGGTATGGGAGATGTAAATTCAGTCATCAAGTTTTACATACTGGTCCCCAGGATACAGTAACCTAGTGTGGCTGTGGATATAATTTATATTCCACAGGAACATATTTGTTTTATTGAAAGTTTTGGGACCCATCTAGTAACTATATCACATAATACACTGATAACTTAGATGCAGAGCAGAGATGTAAAATGAGACACAAGCACGTCTTTCTATTTCCATGTTTGCAGTATTCTGTACATATGGGTTTTTTCCTCATGCTACCCAAATGTCAGGCCAGTATACAAAAGATTTCAGTCACTGTATTGTGTGTGGGACGTCTGATGTGGCTAGCAGAGTGTGGGCCATAAAAGCAACATCTCCATGCACCAGTCCTCAGAACTTCTCAGCCACCAGTCGAACGTCAGGTGTTCCTGCCTTCCCGGCCATCAGATTTTAGAGAAATCAGATAAGTGCCCTGTTGGGGAACCTTTTTTTAGTCATTGATTTTCTAATGCTTGTTCATGTCATCCAGAAAGGGCAAGTCTAAGTGTGGCCATCAGATACCTCACAATGACGCCCATGATCAGTGCTTGTTTTGATTAGGTAGGTCGCATGACTACAAGGCCTGCACCATCTGCCAGGCATCTGTGCCCAAAACTCTCCATACCCAACTTCACGTGCTTAACTTGTATTTGGAAAACCAATGTCTGAAACAGTGTTGGGTATGGAGGGCTTTGCCAACTTACCTACTGAATCACCAAAAAAGAAGGCCAAGACCGTCAGGCTTGCTATTGCCACTGTGCCTCCTCCATTCAACCCTCAGGCTGTGGCAGACGGCCTGGCTGAATGCTCGGGCTCTGCCACCTGGGATACAGCGGGCACCTACCTGTATGGAAGCTGCACAATCCTGCATGGAGGGCGCATCCATGGGGGATTTTCCAACATCTGTTTCCGATGCCGAGGAGAACTTGCGATTTCGGTAGGATCGTCGACCCCTCCATTCCTTTGCAGTCTTCTGACACTAGGCGTTCCACTGTTGAGACGCCCGCTAAGCTGAAGCTCAAAAAGAAGGAAAAGAGAAAGCATGTGTCTTCAGCTACTGAAAGTACTACTCCTGATTGGCAGGCTTTCAGTCAAAGCCTGTTTAATGCCTTTATGGCCTTGTGGCCTACCACTCTTGGGACTTCCACAATTCCTCCTCCAATCCTGAGCCCCAGGCCTCAGACATCAGATCCCTCTCAGATGGACTAGGAAAAATACTCTGATTCCTCTTCTGAAGAATCCCTCTCATATGCCTCCCTGCTGCCTTCTGCGTTAGGATATGGTTCCCCAGAGGAGTCTGTTGATCCTGACTCCCCAGCAGAGAATCTAATATTTGGGGAAACTATTGTTAAAATGAAGGAGCATTTTAAGTAGGAATCATCAAAAATGACGGAGGTGCAAAAGAGGTATTATGACCTCATCCAGATGCATTCCTCAACCCCTACTGCTGTTCCTCCCATTCTCCCTGCTTTTCTGGATGCCTTCTCAGCAAAATCTTTAAATCCAGACTCACAGCCCCCTGCCCCACGCAGACCTGATAGGTTTTATAAAGTCCCTGAGACTGCAAAATTCCTTAAGTGTCCTGCTGCAGACCCTGCCACAATTTCCATATTCTACTGACAAGGCTTTGAAGCTACTACCTTCTGCCACCATCCTCCCTGTTGACAAGGACAGCAAAAGCATGGAGCATTTGGGTAAGAAAATATATACTTCTGCTACTGTGGCTTTCAGTGCAACTAATTATCAGACGCACATTGCTTTGTCCCTTTTGGAGAAGATTTCCAGGGAATTGTCTGACTCCCCAGACTCTGCAGCCAAAGCTCAGCTGTGTTCACTAGTTGCTGTTACTTCTCAGGTTATGAGGCACTCTATCAAGTGCAGCTGTGATGCTGCTGAGGCCTCAGCCAGGTCAACAGCATCAGTTTCTGCCTTAATTATTCTTGGCTACGGCTCCAACCTTTACCAGATGATTTTAGAGCTAAGCTGGTAGAGGCTCCTCTGGAAAATACAGCCCAGTTTGGAGCAAAAGTGGCAGACTAATTCAAGTCTTTACAACAAAAGGGGAAAGAGATGCAAGATTTAAAACACCTGCTGGTTTCTCCAATTCCAAAATTTCAGAGGAATTATCAAGCCAAAACTCAATTTATCAGGAAAAACACTTGGGCTGCTACCTCTTCTAGGCCTAGGAAAACCTCTAGGAAGCAACCCACTCCTATCAGAACCACCACATCTACTAGCCAGAGGCCGCCCTTTCAAGACAGGGCAGGTAGTATGCGACTACCTGCCAACCTTGGATTCCCCCTCCTCCTCCCTCTATCCCTCTCTCATTATGCCTCTCACTGTCTCCAAGCATGGAGTTTTTTCACTTCAGACAAGTGAGTCCTTTCTATAATAAGAGACTGGTATTTCATGACCTGACTCATTCCACCAAAGAGGGAATCCCACAGCCCCCACAAGAACAGCTTACCCTCTTACAACTTGTGCTAAGACAACCTTATGACTCAAGGCACCATGCAAACAGTTCTTCTGTCTGCAATGGGAAGAGGCTTCTACTCCAGAATTTTCATGGTTTCAAGGAACGATGGCCCCTGGAGGCCAATTCTGGACCTCTCTCTTCTCAATCTTTTCCTTCAGGTACCAGCCTTCAGGATGCATACCTTGCCAATTCTCTTCTTGCTCCTCTTCCCTCAAGGGTTCATGGCCACCTTAGACATCAAGGTTGCTTGCCTTCACATCCTTGTAAGGCCCAGTTTCAGGAAATACCGGAGGTTCTCTGTGGGATTCTCTCTCTTTTTCAATTCTCTGCCTGCCCTTTGGACTTTCCACTGCACCCAGAGTCTTCACCAAATGTCTGGCTTCAGTTATTACCTTCTGTAGGACAAAAGGAATCCAGGTATTCCTCTATTTGGACAACCTGTTCATTCAGGCAGATTGCAAACAGACCCTCCTGCGACACTTCCAAGTTGCCATTGCTCTCCTACAGTCCCTTGGATTTCAGATCAATTTCCCCAAATCCCAACTGGACCCTACTCAAGACATAGTCTTCATGGGATGCAGGATCCGTACAGACATCATGAAAGCCTACCTTCCACCCCCAAAAGGTAGAAAACTTCACACAACACCTACTGTTGTCCCTTCACACCACAGAAATGACCGCAAGGCAATACCTCGGGCTCCTGGGCTACATGGCCTCCACTATATCCATGCTACCTTTAGAAATACTCCACATGAGGAAATGGCAGTGGTAGCTCAGGCCAGTTTGGACACAGCACTCCCACCTCCTCAAGTACAGGGTACTCCTCCTGCCCTGGCTCAAACTTGAGCTACATTGGTGATTGAAGCAGGTGATCCTCAACCTGGGTCTTCCCCTCCAACCACCTCCACCGAAGCAGACCATGTACACAGATGCCTCAGACTTCGGCTGGTTAGCAACTGTGGGGCACTTGAAAGTGCAGGGAATGTGGCCACTGCCACACAGGAAAGAGCACATCAGTATCTGAGAAATGAGGGCAATACTACTGGCCCTGTGGGCCTTCCAAGCCAAACTTCAGCCACGTCCCCAAAAAATTTTTACAGACAAAACCACAGTGCTGTGGTGTCTCAAGCAGGGGGACCACATCTTATTTTCTTTGCAGACTAGCTCTCTTTATGTGGGACATGGCAACCTCCCAGGCAGTGACCTTACAGGTGGTATACATACCTTCCTAACAGAATTCTCAGGCAGACTCCCTCAGCAGATCCATGATGAAGGCACATGAATGGATGCTTCACAGGGATGTCTTCCTTGACCTGGTCCACTGGTGGAGTACGCCTCAAATAGACCTTTTTGCCTCTTCCATCAACTGGCAACTTACTTCCTTCCTTCTGCACCAGACTACCAGAAACACAGGGTATGGCAACAGATGCCTTTTCAGTTTCATAGAAGGGGATGTTTCTCTCTGCATTTCCCCCTTCCCGCTTGTTCAAAAGGTCCTGTTGAAGATCCAGCAGGACAGACCAAAAATGTTGCCGGTGACTCCCTGTTGACCAAGACAGCATTGGTTCCCCCTTCTCTTATAAGTATCCAAAGACAATCACCACAAGTTACCCCTCAGAGTGGGCCTTCTTATACAGCACAGGGGAGCCCAGATCCACCCACAGTGGCAAGCTTTTTTTCACCTCACTCTGTGGGTGATAGGATTCTGATCCCTTTCAGACACCTTTACAATGAGGACATGCTCACTGTCCTGCAGGAGGCCAGGAAACCAAATACCAGGAAGTCTTACCTATCAAAGTGGAAAAGATCCTCCATATGGTGTCTCAAAAAGCAAGTGGGCCAGCTGCAAAGCGAGACAACTCTAGGACTGTCGTACCTGTGTGAACTGTTGCAGATGGGGTTAGCATTCTCATCCATTAAGACCCATTTGTCTGCCATTTCTGCATGTCTTCCTCTGGATCCCTCCTTAGCGTATAGACTATCTGCAAAGCTGTTTCTTTATTTTTATTTTATTTATTTGCCATTTGTTTACCGGGAAAGTCCATTGGGCCAAAAATAAGCCCATTTTCAATGGAGGCCCGGGGAGAAAAGCTCCTAATCCAGTTTTACAATACAAATCACAGTTTAAGTCATCAGTCTATAATTTATACAAATTTCATTAATAAAAATGAAAAACAGTTTGTAACATATACATATTTAATAGTGGAAATCAAAGTAGTTTGTTACTTATACCTAGTTTAAAGTGTGAAAGCAACAAGTACAATAGTATACCAAGGATATAAAAACGAGAGGACATGAAATAGTAAAAGTATATAGGAGTGTGCATTAATGGAGCATAATTATGTAAGAATTAAGAGCAGGTGTTGAGGAGGAATGGACCTTTACAATTCCAGTAATTTGGGGTGAGTAAGAGGCAACAGAGGAAGAAGTGAATATATATAGTGGAAATGAGAGGATGAAGCAGGGTGATGTAGAGTAGGAATGTAGTGGATGAAGTCAGGTGGGATGAGAACAGGAGCATTCCCACTGAGAAGAAAGGTATGAGTGGAGCAGGTTTTTAAAGGAGGAAAGGTTGTTGATAGTTCGAATTTGAGGGGGAAGGGAATTCCATAGTCGTGCCAGAGAGAAAGATAATAGATGTGTCCCTGGGGTCCATATTGGCTTATACACTTCCAGAAGGTTTTGGTTGTTGGACCTAAGATGTCTATTGGGCTGATGCATTTTGAGGGTGGAGGAAAGTGGGGGACAATTTAAAGGTTTGAAGATGAGCTTATGGGCAACAGAGAGCTGAATGTAGGAGAGATAGTTAGGGAGTTCCAACCAATTCAAGGAGTGGAGAGCCTTGCATTGGTGGGAGGAGGATTTGGATCCGGTAGCAAACTTAGAGATCTTATTATAGCAGGAAGTAAGTTTATACTTTAGAGAGTATTGAAGGTTGGTAAGAAGCAGGGCGCCATACATAAGAGAAGGGAATAAGATAAGTGATAGTGAGGATGTGCTTGGTTGAGGGAGTGAGATAACCATGGCAGTATAACAAGCCCAGTTTTTAATGTGTTTTCTTAATATTAGTTTGTGTGTGGACATCGAACTTTAGTTAATCATCACAAATGACTCCCAAGAAGCTTTACATGGAGAACTATTTCAACTGGGGTAGAGTTTTGGCTAGTTTGGAAAAAGAGAACTTATCTATTTTGGAAGATTTAGAAGGGGTAAATGTCATGATTTTGGATTTTGAAGGGTTGAGAGCAAGGTGATTATTCAGCATCCATGACTCCGTACAAGAGAAGGCATCTTGATTAAGTTTCAGTAGCATGGGTAAGGATGTGGCAGAACAGATTATGGTGGAGTCGTCGGCTTATTGGATTATCTTAGTGTTTGGAATACAGTGATGAAAGTCATTGATGAAGATGTTGAACAGTAGGGTGCCAAGATGGAACCTTGTGGGACACCTATAAGAGTGTGGAGGAAGGAAGATTGAGAATTTTTCTATTTGATAGCTTGCTGTCTATTAGAACGTTAGCTGGAAAACCAGCTGATGGAGGAGGAGGAAAGATTAAGATGAGAGAGTTTGGACAAAAGAAGGTTATGAGAAGGGCTTTAGATAAGTCTAAAAGAAGGATGGATACAATGTTGCCAGATTCACGAGCATGATTAATGGTTTGTAGAAAAGAGAGGAGGGCAGTGGTGGTGCTATGTCCTGGTCTGTAATCATGTTTTGTACAGGTCAGCAGTTGGTTGTCTAAGAGATAGGGTAGGATCTGTAGGTAGATGCATTATCGAAAATCTTAGAAGTGGGAGATAAGATGGCTATAGGATGAAAATTAGAGATTTCAGTATTGTTGCCTTCCTTGTGGAGGGGAACAATGAAGGCTTGTTTCCAGAGGAGGGGTACATAAGCTTCTTGGATGGAACATTTAATTAGGATAGAGATGGGAAAAGCTATGCCATCTGCGGCTAGTTTGAGAAAGTTAGATGGAAGTTCATCTGGGGTAACTGAACAAGGTTTCAGTTTTTGCAGGAGCTTTTTTATGGTGCTAACAGGAATAGGTTTAAAGAGAAAGGGAGATGATGAGTATAGGTGGAGTTGGATTTGTGGACGGAGATGGGGTCTGGCCTGTTACATTATTAGTGAAAGATGTGGTGAGTTTGACTACTGAATCTATAAAGAAAGAGTTCAGTTGTGTAGCCAAGGATAGATCAGAAGAGTTGGGATCTGGGCAGAGGTTCTCCTTTTTTCCAGGATGGAGTAGGGTAGAGATACTGTTCCACAATTTCTTGGGATTTGATTTATGATCATTTTGTAGTATTGAGTAATAGGATTTTCGGTCTTTGGAAACATGTTTTTTTTTTTTTTTTTTATTCTGTTGCAGAGTTGTTTGTATTTGGCTAAGGAATTGGAAGTTTTATGTTTTTGGTACTGTTTCCATAATTTATCACGGAGATGCATGAGTGAGATGGTTTCTTTTGTAAGCCATGGAGTAGTTTTGGATTTGACCCTTTTAGATCTGAGGGGGGAGAAGCTGTTAAGGAGGTTAAGAAAGGAGTTTTTGAAGTAACAGCATTATCCAGAGGAAGGGTTTTTAGAGGGTTCCAGTTCATGAGTTTTAAGGAGTTGGAGAAGGTTTGAGCATTGAAGCTTTTCAGACAATGGACTGAGATAATATTCTGGTGTAAATGGGAGGGATGAAGGAATACGACGTGCAAAGGCCAGGGAGATGGTCACTAAGAGAGTCAGGTAAGGTACCACTGTCAGAGATAATATGGGGGTGGGAAACTAGTATCCAGTCTAGAATACTACCCAGAAGTGCTATCTTTTGTTGGTCTAGTGAGATAATTGATTAGTTGGGTGAAGTTATATAGGTGTATATTCTGAGAGTTTATGGAACCCCAGTTAATATTAATGTCACCAATGATTATAGTCTCATTTTGTATATTAGATGGGATCCAAGAGACGATTTCCTCAAGAATGGGGATATTTCCTGGGGGGGTGTATAGGGCAGCTTTGCATATGCTTTTCTTGTTATTAATCTTTAGGAAGGCCAATGTTACCTCAGATGTAGCAAACTGAGTGAGGTATAGCTTTAGTATGGGGGTAACTGTTAGGGAAGATGAGTAAAGTAATGCTACACCACCACCTTTTTTATTTTGGGTTCTGCCCTTTCTTTAAAATACTATAGTTTGGAGGAGTGATTTCAGGGTCTTTATATGAGGTTTCAACCATGTTTCTGAGATAGAAAGAATGTCTAGTTGATTGTAGGATAGCCAGCCATGGAAGTTAGCTAATTTATTGCATAAACTTTGGGTGTTTATTGTGGCATATGGGAGGGATTTATGGGGAGAGAGGGAATATGATAGGAGTGAGATATTGTTCTGGTAGGTTGAGAGGCCTGGGTTGGGATGAATGTCACCAGAGAGGAGGATTGAAAGCAGTTGAAGTAGAAGTGTAGAATGAAGTTTAGAACCTATAGAGTTAGGGTTGAGGGCAGGGTAGCAATTATGGACTGGGATAGAAGGGATGTGGGCTGTGTTAGAGGTGTCAGGAACAAGTCTTCTCATAAATGGGTGAGAGTCATTATAATTATAGAGGTATGGAGAAATATAAGGTGTGAAGTTTGACTTGAATTTGAGAAAAGTGGAGGCTGTATGGTAGGAGGGAGAATGAGAGATATGGGAGAGTGTGGTGAGATGGTGAAGGCAAGAGAGGGAGACATAATAGGGGTAGTTAGTGTGGGTTTGATACCCATGTTGGGGGATAGATATAGTTTGAAGATTATAGGGATAAGTTGGATAATGACTGGTATGTGTACTATTGTATATGTGCTGTAGTGTGGTATGGGAAGAAGATAGTGTCGAGGAGGGATTAATTGAGTGGGAAAGTAGGCTGGAGAAAGATATTTGGTAGAGGGGAGGGTTTGTGTGTGATTGGCTGATTGTAGAGTGGGAGTGTTGTGGTTATAAGTGAAGAGGTGCCGGGGGCGGGTTAGAAATGGGGCCAGGGAGAGGAGCGGAGTGGGCAGAACCAAGGAGTAGTGAGGATACATGTGCAAAAATCAATCTGTAACGCAGCTGCTTTTCTGCACAATGCTAATGGTAAAGCCAAGTTATGTGAATTTTAAAATTTATAGTGCAGCTTAGGCAAGATATAAACATTTCAAGCTGTGTTTATAAAAGATACAATGCGGCTGCTGCTACTTAGGCAAGATACCAAACAGTCTGAGCTGTTATAAATTACAGTAACAGTACCAAAATCCAGTAGCACCACCAAGGAACGCTCCAGTACACAAATTAGAAGAAAACAAAAAAGGAGCGTAACACCATAGACCTAAAAATGGAACTTTAATACAACAAAAACAAGAACAGGATAAGCGCTTTCGGCATGTGCCTTCCTCAGATCCTGAAAACAATTCCTACACACAACTATTTAAGAACCAGCTAACCAATCTAGTTAAAATGCAATTAAGCAATTAAAAAATGAGGCAGTGAAACACAGCAACACTTACTCCCCATTTGCATAGTACACTTGTAACAAAAACATGTTTTAAAATAACTTGGATCCAAGCTTAGAACAAAACTACATTTTGTTAAAGACAATCAGCATAGCATATTAAAACTTATAGTAAATAAAACACTGCTGTCATAACCATTACACAGCTTGTGAATCTGTTAAAAATTCAGAGCTCATACTGTTAACATGGCAGGTTCACAACCATAATATTAAAGAAGCAACAGTCACAGCCTGATATACAACAAACAAATAACTATAGTCATCGCATGAAAGTCTGATGAACATTCAGAATTCATACTATTAACAAAATAGACACAAAACTCACCCATTAGTAGGAGAATCCACTATAACTCCAAACTTAAAAGATGTCATGTTTACATCTCTGTAAGAAATGAAAGCATGCATAAACACCTATTCCATAGAAAGTGTACAGAAGGAATATTACAAAGCTGACATCTGTAACCAAGACGGATAGGAAGTAAAAAATAAAAAAAAATATATATAATGAGCTTCCTTAATGGCAAAAAGTCAATCTTCGTTCCTTCAGGAATGGTTTAAGTGGAACAACACCATTAAGCCCTGGGAAACAATCAGCCCTTAAGTCCATTATCCATTTAGATTCTTCCATTTCCATTTGATTTGTTACATCCCCTTCTCTTATAGTTGGATGAACCATTGCAAGGACCATAAATCTAAATGTATGGGTGGCATTATCTCGAATATGAGCATACAATGCATTCGTAACTACCTTAATGCGTATATCAGATTGGTGCTTAAAGATTTTTCTTTTAGCATCCTATTCGTTTTGCCCACATAAAAACATGGGCAAAAAGTACAGGTAGCAACATATACCACATTCTTACTATTACAGTTGGCATTTCCAAAAAACTGGTATGTCCTTCCTGCAACTGGATGTGTAAAAACATTACTGGTATTGATAATAGTACAGGCTTTACAACTGCCACATTTCCGTGTGCCAGAACGTGTATGTTCATTCCTTTTGGCTTTGCAGCTTTTATTGCAAAGCAATCTCTCTAGATTTTTCTTGTTCTTAAAACTAAAATGAGGTGTAGTCCCTACTATTTCTTTCAGTCTATTGTCTGATGTTAACACAGGCCAGTATTTTTTGATTATTCCACATATTGTAGAATTATCACTACTGTAAGTAAGGCTGACCCTCATGGTCCCCTGCCCTACATTAGGAAGTATTCTATCGTCTTTCATCACTTCACTTGTCATACCATTGATATACTGTTGAGAATAGTAGGGTCTACCCTTATTCTTTCTCAGATCTCTTACATGATCTATTGTTATTCCTTCTCTGACTGGCCTATAACCACAATCTTTGAAACCTTGTAACAGTTTATTGCTTTCCATGAGAAAGGTATCATCCAGAGTACAAGGCCTGGACACTCGAGTGACTTGGTTGTCAATCACATTGCGGAAAACATGCCTCGGGTGCATACTGGAAAAATGCACAATATGGTTCCTCCACATAAGTTTCCGATACAGCATAGTATTTATCTCTTCAATAGGATCCAATAAGATCTTGACATCCAGAAATTCAATATCTGTTCTGGACATCTTAACATCGAATTTTAGAAACGAAGTAGTCTGTGTTAAAAAAAAAAAAAAAAAAAAAACACAAAATTTTGGACTTCTTCCTCACTTCCAGCCCATAGAATCATAATGTAATCCACAAATCTATTATAGAGGAGCACATTCCCTTTCCATTGGAAGTTTACATTCAGTGCCCGTAGCTCTTCCCACTGGGCCAACACAGGATTAGCATAGCTGTTCACGCAGGGGGTATACATAGCTACCCCCCCACTTCTGCCAGTAGTAGCTATCTCCATAAACAAATAAATTGTTCTCTAGCACCAGTTCCAAAAGGCTGCAGACAACATAAGAGCCTAATTTTCTTTCTCTATACAAATCTCTTATGGCTTCAACACCGTATGAGTTAGGAATTGATGTAAACAAACTATGAACATCCATAGTGATAAATAACAAATGGGAGAAGTCATGGATGTTAGTAGTGGCTTCCTGTAAATGCTGCAGGAACTGTGCCGTATCTTTTACTATGTTCTTGTAATCACTCAGTAGCTTTTTCAGCTCATTTTCCAAAAAGACTGAAAGAGGTTCCGTTGACCATCCTCGGCCTGCCACGATGGGAAGCATGGGTGGTTTAGAGCTGTTTTTATGGATTTTTGTCAGTCCATTGATAGGGATGACAGGATGTTTAACTATGGAAAACTCATATAGTTCCTTTGTTATACTCCTGTTCATAAGCATCTCATAAAGTGCATCTTCTATCCTTTTCATCACATCAACTTCTTTCTTCATAATTCTTAAGTATGTTGTCCGATCACTTAGCATATCCAACATACTTTCATTATAGTCATCCGTACTCATCACCACCACAGCTCCTCCTTTGTCAGCTGGTCTAATGGTTATATTCTCTCTGGTTTGTAGTTCTTTTAAAGCATCCAGTTTTTCTTTGGTCAAATTGTGATAGTGTTTACCTTTGCTATCTGTTCTAAATTTGGCTAGTTCTTGCTCACATAAGCGCATAAAAATCTCAACCGTAGGATGGCTTACTGGAACAAACGTGCTAGACTTCCTAGGTGGTCTTTCAGAGTCATGATCTGATCTAACGTTGGACCCAAAAATGTTTTAATGTCACATTACGTCCAAAACACTTCAGTCACAAGCTCATGCAGCGGTGAACGTAAAGCTGGGCAGCAGTGAACGTAAAGCTGGTATAAAACGTAATCCTTTCTCAAGTAGAGTAACAAACTCTCTTTTTCAGAATAATATTCGAGATATTAACAAATGAGGAATTCATCACAAAACGTTCCTTCTCTTCCTTTCTCTGCTTGCAGGTCTGCCTATACAGGACTCCTTCACATGTATTAAAAAAGGAAGTTGTTGTTCAGTAGGTAGATGTATTGATCCTTTTTTGGGTACAGTTCCTGCTTGTATAGTGGGCATAGAGGATGATTCATTTGTACAAATAGAATTAGGAGCATTTGTTGAATTAACTTGCTCCATGGGAACCTCAGGGGTTCCTTCAGTCAAACATTCTATATCATCATTTTGAGCACACACACTCCCATTTGTTACATTTATATCAGTATGGGCTCCATTCACTTGATGAACCTCAGCTCTAATTGTCATTTCATGGCGCGTTTCATCTCACCTCTTATGCATCTGGTTAAATTACAGTAAGGCAGTGAAACGAGAGTGGGCATCTGCTGCCACCTAGTGGCTTTTAGTATGCATTACAGCATAAGCACAGGCATAAAGGGGAGATAAGGCTGTGGTCCGGCCGCAGGCGACCACTGGTGTGCTCACCCAGAGTAATTCGGGAACTAGCAACCAAACAGAGTCTTTGCTTAACTAACACTATTAGCCTACACTTAGAGTTATACAACTATAGAGAAAAGAACACTTACACGCTACTTATTAATAGCATAAAAGCTGGTGGAGCATTTAAATTGGTCTGTCCCAGGATTTCTTTCTTGGGGGAGTTGGGATTCCATGGTACGTGTAGCAAGGTGGGGAGTAACACGCATCGGAAGAAAGTAAGCTGAGCAAGCTGTAAAAATAAAACAGAAACAATATTGTAAGATAGGTCAGTAGACAACTGAGAGATAAACGGGGTCAACAATAGTACAGAAGGGCTTCAATAGTGCAGCCAAATGTGTCTCTCATATACAAATACAGAAAAAGAATGGACTCAGGCAAAGTGGTGAAAGAAATCAGATAATGGGGCAAGGGAGTCTTTTAAATATCTTACAAGTACTAGTGGAAGACACAACCTAGGCTTGCACCATGGGTTTAGTAGTAAACAGGGTAGGCACACAGTACAGCATAGGATATAGGAGTTGGAAGCCTTGTAGCTGGGCATAAAACTAATCAGTGTATAGAATCAGAAAAAAAGCACAGAACTACTGTGGTTTAGCTTAACAACACAGTGCTCGCTAAACGTGTGTTAAAAGCAATGTTTGAACAGAGGAGTGTGCTGTTGAAGTATCAGTTACTTAGGCAGGGCTCCCTAATATTTTTATGTTATTTATTTATTTTACATTTGTTGACCGGGCTAGTCCAACTGGATATATGTCCATTTTCAGTGGAGGCCCGGGGAGAAAAGCTCCAGTTACACAACATAATAAAAACATAAAATAACATTTTGATTTAACATTTATAGATTAAACATTTTGAAACAACATTTTGAAACATCTAAAGAAAAAGTTAGGCAATGACATTAATATGGAATAATACCTCTTCAGTTAACAAAAAGTAGAATAAGACCGAGGAAAAATGGGTAGAAGAGTTAAAGATGAGAAGTAGTACTTAGGAGAGAGAGAGTGCTATGAATAAGGAGGAGGGTTAGTTTAAGGAATGGTTAGATGTAGAGATTATGGTTGAGAATGATATTTTGTGGTTGACAGATAGAGAAAAAATGGTTAGTCAGGGTTGGTACAGGAGCATAACCAGTGATTGAAGAAGAAAAGTTTTAGGTTAGTTTTAAATAGTGAGAGAGAGGTGAGGGTAGTGAGGTCATTTGGTAATTGATTCCATATTTTACCAACTAATAGATACACTTTAAGCAGTATTGCACAAATATCTACTCAAATACAAGCAAGGCTTGGCTGGACAGTGCAAGCCGAAAATGTAAGACACAGCAGTAGTATGAGTGATATACAGATAACTGCAACAGTGTTTCAAAAAACACGCACAACCGATAGCTCATACAGCATTAAATGATTAAAAGCTTAGGCATACTATATTAATAACCACAGTATCAATGAATAATGTACTCAACAAATGATATTAACTACAGCAAACTCACCGGACAGCACAAGGGGGTACCCTTTTCCCCCTCCATGGGACCTGAACTATGTTTTAGAGAAGCTCACACTTCCACCATTCAAGCCAGCTACCAAAACTTCCCTAAAACATTATACATGGAAGACTGTCCTCCTTATGGCCTTAACCTCAGCTAGGAGGGCGTCGGAGATGCAGGCAATCATGGCTGTTCCATCCTTCTTAGTATTCTACACAGATGGGGTTACTCTTGGAACTAACCCTTCCTTCATGCCCATGGGGGTTAATAACATTTCCTTAAATCACACCGTCCACCTATCCACCTTCTTTCCCAATCCACAAGAAGACAGTGAGAGAGTACTTCATTTCCTGGATGTGCACAGACAACTCAGATTCTGTCTGCACAAAACCAGGTCCATCAGACAGGCAGACCTACTGTTTATCTCCTTCCACCCAAGGGTCCTTGGGAAAGCAGTATCTAAACAACCAATCTCAACTTGGCTTTCCAAAGCGATTACCTTTTGCTATAAAAAAACATAGAAAATCCCTGCAAGGTAGTATCAAAGCACACTCCAGGACAATGGCCTCTTCTGGGGCTTTCTTCAGGGGTTTGGACACTTCCACTATTCTTGAATCAGCTACTTGGTCTTCAAGGCAAGTATAAGCACACTCAAATCACTAAAGAAAACCGTGTTTGACCAGCCACAAAGTAAGTTAAAATAAATATTTAATAATGAACAAAATGACGAAAAATATAAAACAGTCATTTCCAATAATCAAACAGAACTCGGTCACCAGGAAAATGAAATCAATACTGAAGGATATAAATCCAACAGTCAGAAAAACTCTGATCTAAGTGATTAGTTATAATTTTCCTATCTGATTAAAGAACACTGTCCCTGATCTAAACTAAATTATTACAACAGGTCTTAGTGAGTCCTTTTTGGGTATCCACTGCACAGTACATCTGTATATATCACTGCTGTAACTAAAACTGACAACTGTAACTGACTTCAGCTGTCTTCAGCAGGTTGTTTTATAGACTAGCCTGTCACATCTGTTCCAGTTCTGATTTTCATTTCATATTTTGAAAATCGATCAACAGCTGTTTACTAAAGTTCCTTCCTGTCTTTCAACTTTTGACAGTAACACACAGCAACTGTCAACATTCCAATGCCATAATCTGCAGATCAATTGAATCTGAGACAGTTTGCCTTTAGAATCTTTCTTTACATCTTCACAAACTTGCAGTTAGAAATGTAAAAAGACACTATTCAAGTTTTTAAAACATTCTTTACAAGAAGATTATAAATCAAAATGTAAGAACTTATTTACAATATCATATCTAGTCATGCCGGCATATAATACACAGGTTAATCTTAAATTGTATACAAAACTTCAGCCAGACATGCTAGGACAAATGACGGTGTCTACTTTCTTTACATTGACAATGGTAGCACTCTGGTTCTACTTTCAGAACTCAACATTGCAAAAACTTAGGATAGCTAGAATTGCAAAATCTGATCTTGTTTCATCAACACTCCTTAGCCCAAAAAATTCTGTACGAGCCCACTAATACCCCTATACTCACTTCCCTTATAACTCCTTACTGCAACCTCAAAAGCCTACGTTCTTCTAACAAACATCTCATAGCAACTTGTAAAGCCAACAACTTGGCAGGTAACTCCTTGTTCTCTAATACTATTGGAAAATCCTAGAACTCTCTTTCTGACAATCTCTCTTCCATCTCCTCTCCTCACTGCTTTAAAACCCAGCTCAAAACTTTCCTTAGAACCTGCTGGCTTTGCCCCTGCGTAAACCCTGACTTACATTTCCATCTAGTTTTAGTACTTCCACCTTTTCTGCCTATTAATTTTTAGTCCACAAGTAAATTGACTGTTAGTATATTAATGTCCTAACTTTTGCACCTGACCGAACTTGATACTTTAAACGCTCATTAACTAAAGTGTTACTCTCTGTAATTTCTGTTTATCAATGAAAGTATTTTTGAGCTTTTCTCCCCGGGCCTCCACTGAAAATGAACTCAATATCCATTTGGACCAGCCCGGTCAACAAATGTAAAATAAAAATAAAATTTGATTTCCTAATAGAATAATGATAGTGAGGATATATGAAGGGCTGGAGGCAAGAAACAAGTTGGGAGGACTCCTGTTTGATGAGTTGTTTGAACAGAGGAACCATAGATGTTCCTTCCCTTCTGATTGCTTTATTTTAGAGCTGTTAGCAAAGAAAATAAGGAATTCACAATTTCAAAGATATAAGTGGTGTGTTAATCAAGAAACATTAGCCTTATTTGCAGGTGATATCTTGTATTTGCTAAATCCAGAAAAGGAGATTTTAAATGTGGAATGTGTTGATATGTTTTCACCTCTTTTCATGGTTTAAAATAAATGAAGGATAAAAGCTATAACAGTAAACTATGCTACTCACATTAATTGGTTCTGCAGTACTGATACATATGAGGAGATGTTGAGATGAAACATATGTTTATGGATTTAAAATGATTCTGTTCCGGCAGCTGAAGATATACTAGATGCTACAAAAATTAAGAAACTGGAGGAAATAGTGAAGTACAAGCAGTGAAAATGTTTCATTCCCTTTAGTCTTGTGTAAAGATTAGGCATATTTGTATTAACCAGAAGATAAGTTCTGGATGGTAGTCAAAGGAATGTATTTGGGAGGTGAAGAGTTAAGTTAGATGAGTTGATTCTCCACATAGAACAAGGTGGTTTAGGGATGTTCATCGTGTTATCCTGCTGCAGTCATGACACTTGGGGTTATCCTGCTGTCAGGCGGTCCCGCAGTCAGCCCGAATTCCAAAGTCTTGGTCCGGCGTCGGTTGCTGTCGCTTCTTTCCTGACGTCAGTGTGCCGGGGGGTATATGAGGCATCCATAGCCATTTTCTTCAGTCTTTCTTGCCGCGTGGTGCCCGAAGCAGAAGCAGTTCGCAAGTGCCGGTCGGCCGACACCTGAGATTTTTGATTTGAATTTCAGTCCAAAGTCTTCAATAAAGCTATGTACCCCGTTGGGGAACATTTTCTTGCCTCAGTCCGATGTCAGAAAAAGTTAACAATTGCATTTCTTGTGGGAAGCAAATACCTCATAAGGACTTCCATTCCTATTGTATTCCCTGCCTACGCCCAGACCACGATGTCATAGGTTGTCGGTTTTGTGTTAGGTTTAATAAACGAACTATCAAATGCCGTGTTGACTTCGCACGGCATTACTTTGGTAGGAAATTTAATTATATCATGCCGTCGGAGCAGCCAACGACTGCCATACATAAAAAATGCAAGGATAAGGACAGGCAGCCTAGGAACAAGCCAGACTCCGAGGCCTCAGCTGGGCCTGCCGCCGGTTCTCAGGTTTTCAGTGAGGTGCCTACGCAGCCCCTGACGACCGCAGAACTGGAACCCCAGACAGCTGCGGATTCCCAAGCAGAGCCTACTAGGCCGACGCAGCCATCTTCTGACACCGGAGCAGAAGTTAGACATTGGTGCAGTGGAAACACCTTCGGTTGCAGAAGGTGTCTTCAGACCGGCTACACTCTCCATTAAATCTTATGCTAAGCTTAAAACTCCTTTGAAACCTAAGAAAACTGTACATCAGTCTACAGTTCAAGGCCCCATGCCTAAGAAACAGATGCTTAAGATGGCTGAAGATTTGATTACCCTTATCAGGGGTTCCCATCCCCCTCCTGCTAAAAGACCAAGACCAGAGGAGGATTATGCATCCTCTGACCAGGTTTCACTCTCCTCAGATTCTTCTGAGGAACAGGATTACACTTTTCCACCTTATGAAGACTCTGATGCTGAAGATTCTATTCCCTCAGCATCTCCCCCTGAAGACTACTCCTTTGGGGAAACTTTACATACCATGAGGGAACACTTCCACTGGGAAGGCCAGGATTACTCAGATTCTAAGAAAAGGCTCAGAGAGTTCCTTTTACTACCCCAGCACAGACCTCTTGCTATCCCACCTGTTTTAGATATTGTGGATGATGATTACTTGGAGTCTAGTTTAAATCCAGACACACTACCTCCTGCTCCAGCCAAACCAGACAGATACTACAGAGTACCTGACTCTCACAAATTCCTTTATAAAAGCCCTGTAGCTGACCCAGAAACAATTTCCCAGGGTCCTAAGGGAGCTAAAGCTTCTATGGCTAAAAATCCTGTGCCCTCTGAAAGGGATTCCAGAGCCCTAGATAGATGGGGAAAGAAAATATACACCTCAGCTACTCTGGCTATGAGAGCATTAAATTGCCAGTTTCACATGTTGAAATATCAGCAATTCCTACTGTCTCAGTTAAAACAAAAAATGCAGGATATGTTGCTTGCAGCTGAACAGGTGGGCAAACATACTTTACAATGCGGATTTGATTCACTGGCAGCTTCCTGTAGAGCAGCTGTTACGGGCTCTGTCATACGTAGACATGCTTGGTTAAAAGAACAAACCCTTCCTGACCATGTTAAAGCAAAATTATTGGATGCACCTTTACAGCAGGATGTAGTATTTGGTGTCAAAGCAGAAGAGGTTTTAAAGAAAATGGAGGATAAGGCAAAGTCTATGCAAACGGTCAAGGATTTTTTGCAGGTACAATCCCCTCGTTTCAGGAGAAATTGGCCAACAAAAAACTGGTCCTTTCCAGCTTTTGACAGATCACAGAGGGGCAAATACAGATGTCCAAGGGGCAGAGGTCAGTCACAGGGCCCTTACAAACCTCGCCAATGGGGTACTGCTACCCAGAAAGGAAGAGAAGACAGGCCCCAAGCTAGCAGAAGACAAACACAATGACTCTATCCTCAAACTACCAAGCATATCTCTCCTGGCAACTCCCTTGGGAGGAAAACTAGCATTTTTTGCAGACAACTGGCACATCACAAAAGACAAAATGGGTTCTAAACATTGTCTCTCAAGGATACAGATTCCACTTTCATACCTTACCAAGGATCAAAGGAATGCCAAACCTGCCACCAAATCAATGGGCAGAGGCACAAAAACAAATTACAGCTCTCATGGACATGAGAACCATTCAACAGATACCTACACAGGAGCAAGGACAAGGATTTTACTCAAGACTCTTCCTAGTCCCAAGAAAGGACAAAGCATGGAGACCCATTCTGGATCTTTCAATTCTGAACACCTATCTGCGAGTACCAAAATTCAAGATGCTAACACTACAGCAGCTTCTTCTCATGCTGGGCAAGAATGCTTGGCTAGTCACTTTGGACCTGAAGGAGGCATACCTGCATGTCCGTATCAGACAAAATTGCAGAAGATACCTCCGCTTCATTGCAGGTTCAACGTATTATCAATTCTCTGCACTGCCCTTTGGGTTATCTACTGCGCCCAGGGTGTTCACAAAATGCCTGGCACCAGTAATTGCATACTGCAGACAAAGAGGAATTCAAATATACCCATACCTGGACAACTGCCTTATTCAAGCAGAAAGCAAGGACATTCTTTTAAAGCATCTGGCATTTGTCAAACACCTTCTAAGTTGCCTAGGGTACACAGTAAACAAAAAGAAATCAAAACTAGTGCCCTCACAAAACATAATATTCCTGGGTGCCAGCTTGAATGCAACAGCCCAGATGGCTTATCTCTCACCAGACAAGCAACGACAGCTGTTTCATTATTTCAAAATAATGGCAACAAAGACCCAACTCCCTGCAAGAAAAATTCTGCAGGCCTTGGGATTCATGGCATCTTGCATACTACAAATACCATTTGCAAAACTGCATATGAGGAAATTACAATGGTACCTGAAAAGTGTATGGACTCAGCACAGCCACAGCTTGGAAACAATGATACCACTCATTCCCTGCCTTCAACAGGAGTTTCTATGGTGGGCACAGGCATGTCACCTCAACAAGGGTCAGCCTTTCACCTTACCCACAGCCAGGCAAACTATGACAACAGATGCATCGGACTGTGCCTGGGGAGCACACATGGCAGGGCAGTGCATTCAGGGCAAATGGACTACAGATCAGAGGCATCTACATATCAATCAAAAAGAAATGCTAGCAGTACATAATGCCCTAACAGCTTTAAAGGACCTTCTACACCCAGGACAACTAATAATAAAGACGGACAATACCACAGTAATGTGGTACATAAACAAGCAAGGGGGCACACATTCCTACCCTCTATGCAGGCAAGCATTGACCTTGTGGAACACTGCACTGTCTTACCAGGTTAAATTACAAGCACAATTCCTGCCAGGAATGAAAAACACATTGGCAGACGACCTAAGCAGAAACATCATGGATCCACACGAATGGAAACTAGATCCACAAGTATTTGCAATGATAGCTCAAAAATGGGGACACCCAGACATAGATCTGTTTGCAAGCCCCCACAACCACCAACTTAAAAAATTTTGCACAAGGACCTTCCATCCACTAGCTTGGAAAGTGGACGCCCTCTCATTCAGTTGGAAAACATTAATCTTGTATGCCTTCCCTCCACTGCCTCTTCTAGCAAAGGTACTGCTGAAAGTCATATTAGAGAGGCCACAAATGATGTTCGTTGCACCAGACTGGCCACGCCAGCATTGGTATCCAATTTTAAGGAACATGGCCCACGGCCCACCATGGATTTTTCCACAGATTCCTCACCTGTTCACCCAGTGAGACAATCAGATTCTACACAGCCAGCTCAAGACTTTAAACCTGGCTGCATGGCAAATTACATAAACAACCAGCCAACACCTTTATCCAAAGCTGTTATGGATGTCATTCTGGAGGCCAGGAGGCCCAGCACCAGGAAAACCTATTCAGACAAATGGAAAAGATTTTGCGCCTAGAACCAGGCTAAAGGCCAAAATCCCCTTGATCCAAACATCCCTCAGATTCTACAATATTTAACTGAGATGTTACACAATGGACTTTCCTTTTCATCCATTAAGATCTCAGCGATTTCGGCTCATTACAGCACAGATACTCCTTTATTCTCCCATCCACTCCTAAGACAGTACCTCAGAAGGGCTAAGAACTTAAGACCGCCAAGGAGAGCTCCAACACCTACTTGGGATCTCAACTTTGTTCTGGAAAAGCTTACACTGCTGCCCTTTGAACCAGCTTTTTCAGCTGATTTAAAATTTCTTTCATGGAAAACTGCCCTACTACTAGCAATAACCTCAGCTAGAAGCTCAGAGCTACAGGCACTAATGGCAGTGGAACCTTTCCTCATTTTTCATCAAGACAGAGTCTCTCTACGAACTAACCCTTCCTTTATGCCAAAGGTGGTATCCAGTGTGGCCCTAAACCAAGCCATTCACTTGCCCACCTTCTTCCCAAATCCCCAGAACAAAGGAGAAAGACTCCTGCACTCTTTGGACATTCACAGGCAATTACGTTACTACTTGGATAAAACTAAGGCTTTCAGAAAAACTGACCAGCTCTTTGTAGCCTATGCTACAGGACCACAAGGAAAAGCTATCTCAAAACAGACCATTTCTAAATGGATAGGGCATTGCATACGTTTCTGCTACACACATCATGGGAAACCGGTACCTGCTAACATTAGGTCCCACTCCACCAGGGCTACAGCTACATCAGCAGCCTTTCTCAGGGGAGTGCCAACCAAGGATATTCTGGAAGCTGCAACTTGGAGTTCAGTGCACACCTTCACCAAACACTGCCACTTACCTCTATACTCTAAGACTAGAGCTGGTTTTGCCACTGCAGTTTTGCAGGGCCTTCTAGCTTCTTCTAACCCTGTTTGACTCCACCTCCCATCCTTAGCTTTGGGATTCAACCCAAGTGTGATGACTGCAGAAGGGTAACACGATGAACATAGTACAGTTTTGTACCTACCATAAATGTAGATGTTAGAGTGTTCACCCTGCTGCAGTCCAGGTTACCCTCCCTCCATCCCCTCTGAACTAGCTGAACTTCTCTCTACCACTCTGTCCTATACTACCTCTGTGGTGTAAGGGTTTTGTTTTATTTTTATATAGCTATATGTATATATATATATATATATATATATATATATATATATATATATATATATATATATATATATATTTTGCCTACCTATTGGGGGAACCTGACATCTGGGGCAAGAAAAACTGAAGAAAATGGTGTTGGATGCCTCTTACATACCCCTGTCGCACTGACGTCAGGGAAGAAGCGACAGCAACCGACGCTGGACCAAGACTTTGGAATTCGGGCCGACTGCGGGACCGCCTGACGGCAGGATAACCCCAAGTGTGATGACTGCAGCAGGGTGAACACTCTAACATCTACATTTATGGTAGGTACAAAACTGTACTTTACTTGATATGAAGTGGCAGTTTGAAGCTATGCAGTTAAGTCATTGCAGCACAGGGACACCTCCAATTGTTTCTACGGTTACATCCTACTGACACTTTTAGGTGCCTAATATAGCCTCCTCATGTTTGCTTTAATAATTTCATAACCATGTTGCATATAAACAATTGAAAGGTTTCATCTTAAAGCTTATGCGGTGGACAACACGATTTCACAGATTTCTAACCTGTGTTTAGTGCTGCTTAAGAGATGATTGTTCACAAAGTATTGTTTATTAAGACTTAAATCTGATTTAAGCTCTCAAATCTAATGAACACCACTGTAAAAATTTGTTTGTGATGCAGTTTGCAGTGTGCATTTTTTAGTAACCTGTATCACTCCATAGATTCAAACATTTGTTTGAAATGTGAGACCATGATTTGATTTTGTAAAAAAAAAAAAAAAAAAAAAAAAAACTTTGGATGCAGTCCTTGGAAGATGAGTACAAACTTCTAGAGCTCTACAAACTTCTAGAGCACTGCTGAAGAGAATGATTTAAGGCTCATGTATACAACTCAAGCAGAAGATTCTAAATCAATGTGGAAAGAGATCCTGATAAAATGGGGTAGAGGTTGAGAGAGACACTGGGATTTTGGATGACTGTCCTTCAGAAGAATAGTAACAGCCAATCAGAATATTATATCCCTGAAGTAGCAGAAAACATTCCAAAAACTAGGCTAGCATATGAATGGAGACAGGAGGTTTTGCCAATATGGAGGTCTGCAAGTAAGGGTATAAAAACAGACAAGAGGAGGCAGGAGTTTACTGAAAGGTTGCACTTTATACTTAGTTATTCGGGTCTGTAATCTGATTTGCCTTGCACAACAGCTGCTAATATCCTTCTCCAGTCTTCAAAAAAAAAAAAAATCTGTCAATCTCCCCCTCTCAGGTTATACCATAATTGTTCAGTGACCTCAAATTTTAAACTTTGCACAGTGGTATTGTGCTTATACTAGGCATTATTTTTGTTGGATGTATTGTATAATTATATTTGTAGATATGCTAGGATTTCCCTATATAAAAATTCTTCACAAATTTCGTATTTAACCCAATACACAGTGTGTGCCAGCACTTCTAAAAGTATAACCAAACTAAAAAGCTGTTAGCCCAGTGACTTCTTTGGTGTCCATTATCTTTAAATTGGGTGAAGTACTAGTAAACCTACATTGTTATCAGGCACCACAAGGAAAACACTCTCTTTTAGCAGAAATTAACTTCAGTCACATCTCAGTTTTCCAGAAAAGCTTCTAAATGCATACTTTGCTTAAATGCATACTTTGCTTATTAAAAGTTAAATAGGATCATACGACTTCTGTTAACTCTGAAATACCCATCACTGCTTCCCAGTTTTGAAGAATGAATAGATTAAGGTAGGGAGAATTGGTGAAAGTGCTCATGTCACTGCTTTTAGTGGAACTAAAATTTGCTGCTCCTTTTTGTAAACTGGCAGATTAGTGTGCATGGAACTGACTTTGGTGACATGTTGACCTAAGCAAATCCAGTGGATACACCCTCCTTTTTTGAAGAAAAGAAAAAAACTTTCAGTTAAACATTTCATCTTAAGATGTAAATCTTGCCATTCGAATGGCAGCTGTCAAAATTTAAATCAACTAATAAAAGTTTCCTTTCTAAAAATATTAGAGCCAAATCTATTACAATCCAGACTAAAAAAATCTACACATTTAAATTTATATTAGGATGGATACAAAATGTCAGTTTTAAAAAAGCAGCTGTCTTATTTATCTTGTGCACAATTAGTTTTCGGTGCCAAGTCATAAAAAGAGATTTGTCAATGAAGTGTGTATAAAATGCCACATTTTGGAAGCCACCCCTTTTTTGATGGAATATAATTTGTTCAAAGGCAACAAAAAAAAATCCCAAACCATTCCAGCATGGTGCAGATTACATTTAAATAAATACTAATCGTAGCGTTTCTTGCTAAAAACTAATACCAATCAACCACTTTTCAGTTCGAATGGAAGTATAAAGAAAAAGTCAACATTTGCTAATGTAATAATTTTACCTTTTAACTCTTATTAAATCCTGTTATATTATTCAACCTTTCCAAAGAAGCATCTGATGTAAGAAGGTGCACAGTCTAAAAATGTCTTCATTGTTTTGTCCAAATACAGAGCAAATAGGTTCAGTCTTAGAACTATAAAATGCCACTGCCACTAAGGGGTGATGGAAAGAAGGGATGTTAAGTTGTCAATCTCTCCTTCATTCTTGCTTGATGGGTTCGGAGCCGATCCTCGTTTCCGACTCGGCAGTTGCTAAGCTCGAGAGTCATTTTTACCAGCTCGAGGCAGCCCCATATCCCATGATGCAAGGCGGTAAGTACCTAGATCTCGTTTGCCGCTTCGCTGATGAGGTCCTCCTTTTGCCAGCTCCTGGTAAGTGTTTATATTTAAACTTCTAGTCGCCCCAATCAGAGAAAATCTACTTTTCTGTAGAATTCTATCATTTTTAGTTAATTGTAGGACCTTTTCTGACTAATTTTATTTTTCCTTCTTCATATTTTTAGTCAGGCCTTTCTTTCCCTCCCATCCTCCCCCTGTCAGGGTGTGTGTGTGTGTGTGTGTGAGGTTTTTACTTCTTATTCCTTAACTGTAGTTGTCTGATTCGGGACTGTGTGTGTACTGTTTGTGGATACAATAATGTCCAAAGAACAGAGGGTCTCAGGCTTCAAGAAGTGTGACTCGTGCTGTCAGAAGACGTCTCTGACAGACAGTCACACTTCTTGTTTATACTGCCTGGGACCTCTCCACCTGCAGGACTCCTGTGCAATTTGTCACTCTTTTAGCCAGAGAGTCCTGCAGGAAAGGAGAAATAAGCTTATTTTAAGGGGTCTCCTTAAACCGGAGGGCTCCCCGGCCAAATCGGCTACGGGAAAGCCTTCTAAGACTACTAAGGCCCAGGCTTCTGTGTCTAAGCCTTCGGCCTCGGCTCCGACTCCGTTGGAGTCGAGATCGGCTCTGGCTGGAGCCGATCCGATCTTGTCTAAGTCCTCGGCACCGATGGCTATCGGTGCCGATACTGGTACTGTCACTTTGGTGTCGGCTCCGACTGGCTCCGACCACCATGTGGCTCAGGCTTCGGTGTCGGCTCCGACACCATTGTTTCCTTGCCTGTATCGGCTCCGGCTGGAGCCGATACATCTGGACCTACACTCTGAGCCGAAAAGTTATCGGCTCCGTCTGGATCCGTGGGGTCTTCGGCTCCGATGGTTCCTTCGAGGAAGAGGTCCAGGTCTCCCCCTCTGGAACCGATACTGTCGGCTCCGGCCTCACCTCTTCTTTCGGAGCGGAGCCATCGGAGCCGATCATCGAGGTCTTCCAGGTTGTCAGACCATGATTTAGAGAGGGTGGTAAGCAGATTGTTAAAATCACAGGCACTAGCCCAAATGCTTCATAGTCCGTCTCAACAGACGACTATTAGTCCACACCCTCTTCAAATTCCTCCTTCGACTCTACCCCAGAGTTTGGAGCTGGAGTCTACAGGAATAGTTACTGCTTTGGCTGAAGGCCAGATACCCCCCCCCCCTTCTGCACCTTCAGCATCTACTCTTATCTCCTCCTCGAGACCTTTCTTGGAGGGATTCGGTGGCCGGGCTTCCTGGTCTGCTCCGAGGGGTGAGTGGCATCGGACCCTTGTCCGACCCCGCTCTTCCCCTTGGAGCTTCGGCCTTGGTGAGCTCGGCTCCGACATCTTCCTCGGAGCCTTCCCTTTCAGTGGGCCCGGGAGTCCCAGTTTCTTCGGAACGGGTTCTCTCGGGTCTTCCTGGGAGGGGAGCCTTCGAGGTGATGAGGAGTGTGCTGACCCCTGGGCTCAGTCAGCAGTCTATTCCTTTAGCTCCTCCCTCTACGGTGCCTGTTGATATCCCTTCCCACTCTCTTGCGCCCGGACCGAGAGATCCACCGCCTCAGGTTTCCCTACTGGGAGGAACCCCCTCTTCCGAGGATTCTCCTGATCTGTCAGCAGATCCTCCACGCAAGAGGACTTGTAAGAGGAAGCACCTAGACTCCCCTGAGTCTATTACTTCGGATACCGACTTAGATGAGTCGGAGGGGTCCCCAAGATCCCCCTCTGAGGATGTCTCCTTTTCAGACATCCTAGAACTCCTGAAACAGAGGGGAAACTGGCCCACCATAAATCCCTCCGATGATGAGACGGTATACCTAGAGGCGTTTGGTTCTCGACCCTCCACCTCCTGGATGTCTCCGCCTTTTGACCCCCTCATGCAAGTTATCGCTCGAAAGGCTTGGGCTTCTCCTGACTCCGTAGAGCCAGTTCCCAGGAGGCCTTCTAAATTTATTACGGCCCCTTCCGAACAGCAATTCCTTACAAAAGGTGTCCCGGTTGATGCCATGGTGGTGGCGGCCGCCACTAAAAAGGAACTTGCAGATCCTTCCGTACCAGTCCATCCTCCTAACAAGGATTCCAGGACCATGGACAGGTATGGTAAGTGGATGTTTTCCTCAGCGACCTTTGCCATGCGTTCGCTGAACTATTTGTGTCACTTCACCAGACTCCAAAGGGACATCCTTAAGGAACTAGGTGAAGTAGTACAGGATCCTACAGCTCAGGGGGCACAAGACAAGATTGCTTCTCAGCTAGGAATCCTTAACTCCATAACCAACTCCTCCATGCGGCTGATTTCGTATGCAGCAGATGGAGCGATTAGAGCCGCAGGCACAGGAGTGGCTCTGAGACGTCAATCCTGGATGCGGCTCTGTAATTTTGCTGATCCCTTCAAGGCATCCTTCACAAACTCTCCCTTTGATGGGTCAACTTTGTTTGGTCCTCAAGTGAAGGATACATTGACCAGGTGTGTGCAGGACAGCAAGACTCTTTCTGCCGTAGGGGTCCATTTTTCCACCCCTTCTAGACCTTACCCCAAAGGACAGAAGGGTGGAAAGATGTGGTTCCGCAAATCCCAAGGAGTCACGCCGGATACACGTGGTCAGTTTACCCCTAGAGGCAGAGGGGGTAATAATAATAACAGATGCCGCCCTAGAGGCAGAGGGGGTCCACAGAACCAGGGAAGCAGAGAGTCTCTCTCTGACAAGCCCTTCCAGCATCCCTGAGGTGTTGCCCGACTGTCCATCCTTGGAGGCAGTCGGGGGAAGATTATCGCTGTACCCACAAGCCTGGCTTTCCCTCTCACAAGACAGATGGGTACAGTCGATCATATCCGAGGGTTACAAAATTCCTTTCGAGGAAAGTCCCTTCAATCACAAAAATTCCCTTCCAGATGTGCCACCCGGTCTAAGGGAAATCGCAAAATTAAAAGTATCAAAGCTTCTACACAAAAGGGCCATTCAGCCAGTTACAACAGACCATTCAGAGCCCGGAATCTACTCAAGGTTCTTTTTGGTCCCCAAAAAGACGGGAGATTGGAGACCAATATTGGATCTCAGCAGACTCAACAAGTCTGTGAAAAAGACGAGATTCGAATGGTCACACTTCAATCAATTTTGCCCTTCCTGGGCAAAGACAACTGGATGTGCTCAATAGACCTTCAGGATGCGTACTATCACATAAAAATTCACAGACGCTCCAGAAGGTTTCTCCGCTTTCGGCTGGGGTCCAGTCATTTTCAATTCAGAGCCCTGCCCTTTGGTCTCACTACAGCTCCCAGAGTGTTCACCAAATGTATGGCAGTGGTCACGGCTCACCTGAGACGTCAAGGATTCCAGGTGTTTCCGTATCTCGACGACTGGCTCCTTTCAGCCACCACCAGGCATCAACTTCTCCATGCCAGGGATTACACCCTAAATCTCTGTACTCAGTTAGGAATTTCGATCAACTATGAAAAATCCTCCTTGTTGCCCTGCCAGTCTATTACTTTTATAGGCGCAAATTTAGACACTGTTCGGATGTCAGCAACCCTCACAGACCAAAGGATTTCAGATATCCAAAGTCACGTGCGGATCATCCTTGCCAGCAGAAAGGTACAAGCCAGACTGGTCCTGAAAGTGCTGGGCCTAATGGCAGTGGCCATTACCCTTCTTCCCTTGGCCCGCTTCTACATGCGTCTTCTTCAATGGATGTTGTTCACCCAGTGGTCTTACCAACAACTTCCCATGCGTCACCAAATCCTGGTGACACAAGCTTGCAAAAACCACCTATCCTGGTGGATTTCTTCTCCCCAGATTCATCAGGGCAGACCCTTTGTATCCCCGGCCCCTGTAGCCACAGTCACTACGGACACCTCCCTGATCGGGTGGGGGGGGTCATTATCAGGGCAGGATGGTTCATGGGACGTGGCAACCATTCGAATACCACCTGCACATAAATGTCCTAGAGATGAGAGCAGTGCTTTTAACGTTGCAAGCCCTCCACGACTTTCTTCCCTTGGGAACAATTGCAGTTCACACGGACAACATGTCTGTAGTATGGTATATCAACAAACAGGGCGGAACCAAGTCCTACCCCTTGTGTCGAGTAGCTCTCAGACTCTGGCAATGGGCGATCTCCTCTCATCGGTTTCTGGTAGTAACGCATATCCCTGGGAAAACCAATATTTTAGCGGACAGATTGAGCAGAGCTATTCTCATGCCTCACGAGTGGTCTCTCAAAAAATCTATAGTGGAGGAGATTTTTCTAGAATGGGGCTGCCCATGTTTCGATCTTTTTGCTACTCCCCAAAACAGCAAATGCCCAGACTTCTTCTCTCTCTTCCCACTGCCAGGCCATCCCCCCAGAGACGCTCTTACCCAGGATTGGCCCCAGGGACTTCTTTATGCTTTTCCTCCTTTTCCATTGATTTCACAAGTACTCCAGAAAGCCAGCATTTTGAGAGCCAAAATGATTCTCATTGCCCCCTATTGGCCTCGACAAATTTGGTTTCCGTTCCTCCATCGTCACCTATTGGTGCAGCCGTGGCATCTGGACCCAGTGCCAGACCTTCTGATCCACCAATCGGGTCACCTGCATTGGTCTATTCCTTCTCTCAACCTCACAGCTTGGTTGCTCCACTTCCTTCCTTAGCCAGGCTTCCTATGATCTCTAACCCGGTTAGGGATATTATAGTGGCTTCTCTTAAGTCCTCTACTAGAAGGATTTATACCAGCAAGTGGCAAAATCAAAGAATATAGATCCCTTTACTGCCCCTGTTCATGCAGTTTTGGATTTTTTAGCGGAAATCTTTCACTCGGGCTCTTCATCTACCACGGTTAAAGGTCAGTTGGCTGCTATCTCGAACTTTCATGTCGGGTTTGCAGATCACAACATTATGTCCCACAGGCTTTGTAGAGCCTTTCTAAAAGGGATTTTTCTCCTTAAACCTCCTGTCAGGAGTCCTCCTCCTCAATGGGACCTAAATCTAGTGCTGACATCCTTAATTCTTCCTCCCTTTGAGCCAGCTGTTTCATGTTCTCTGAAGTTTCTTTCATGGAAAACACTCTTCCTTGTCGCTATTACCTCGGCCAGGAGAGTGTCAGAACTTCATGTCCTTTCTGTTCGTCCCCCTTATTTGGTCTTCCACAAGGACAGGGTATCCTTGAGAACTAATCCATCCTTTTTGCCTAAAGTGGCTTCAAAAACTAATTTGAACCAATCTATTGATCTCCCTGTATTTTTCCCTAATTACTCCAACAGATCGGAACAAAAATTACATTATCTTGATGTTCACCGCCAACTCAGATATTATTTGGACAGAACAAAACAATTCAGGAAATCCGATCAGCTCTTTCTTTCTTATGCTGAAAATAAGAAAGGCCTTCCTGTTTCCAAAGTGACCTTATCTAGATGGCTTTCTTCCACCATCTCCGAAATCTATCATCTCAGGGGCAAACAGCTGTGCTCAAAACCAAAAGCGCATTCCATCAGAAGTTTAGCCACTTCCACAGCCTTTCAGGCTAGACTCCCTGTAGACACTATTTGTGCAGCAGCCACTTGGGCCACTCCTCATACCTTTGTTTCTCATTACAAATTGGATTTGGCCTCCAGGGACAGAGCCAGTTTTGGTTCTATGGTTCTCAAGAGTCTGTTCCATTGAGCCACCCAGGATAGAGGTGCTAGGGACGCGGTCCCATCAAGCAAGAATGAAGGCGAGATTGACAACTTAACATTGAGAAGTTATGTACCTACCATAACGTTCCATGTTAGTTGTCTTCTCTCGCCTTCTTTCTTGCGATCCTCCCTCCTACCCCCTTGCCTGGACAGACCTTGTTCTCCTTTGTCTGGAAGATTGCTTCTTTAGGCACCAGTTAGTTACCTGGTTCCCATTTCAGCCCTTCCTTAGGGTAATTGCTTTCTTTCCTCAGTGGAAAGTTTTTTCTGTGCTAGGTGTGTCTCCCTATAGGTACAAACGAGATCTGGGTACTTACCGCCTTGCATCATGGGATATGGGGCTGCCTCGAGCTGGTAAAAGTGACTCTCGAGCTTAGCAACTGCCGAGTCGGAGCCGAGGATCGGCTCCGAACCCATCAAGCAAGAAAGAAGGCGAGAGAAGGCAACTAACATGGAACATTATGGTAGGTACATAACTTCTCATTTTTATCATTATGAATTTTCAGAAGTACAGTGAGAGATACTTTTGAAAAAACGTTATAAATTAAAGTAAGCAACTTCATTTGCTAAATTGTAATAGAAAGCTGTCAGTTTTCTTACAAATGTTAACTAAAATTGCATTGTCTAACTCATAAATCTCATCCGCTAGAATTCCATCTGTGGCACTGACTTGTTTTTCATGTTGCGTTATGAGCCAAGTGGGTGAAATTTAGTCCATGTGTAGCAGCTGCAACCACTCTAGGATCTAATTCTTTCTCTGGAGAATACTTAGTGTCCTTTGTATTAGATAAGATTTCAGAATTTTTTTCTCAAAAAAAAATAAATTAATTGAGGAGCAGTTTGGTTTATGCATTCTGCCCCACCCACTTTCTTGATACGAATTGTTTTGCTGAGGTAGCAAAAGAAATGATGCAAAGTCTGGTGGCTCCATCTTGGCTTAGATGGGCATGGTTCTGCCTTCACAAAGACATGGCCTCCATGTCATAGTTTTCTTATTTCCCCAGCACTGCCACAAGAGTCTGCTTCTGGCAGAGGTCGGAGTTTTTATTCCTGGTAGAATTTTTTTAATGTGGCATAACTCAAGTCATGTTCAACAGTGATTGTCACTTGAGATTTGCAGTTAATATCCGTATCAAATGTTAACTTGTTTGTTAATGTCTTTTAGATATCTCAAACCAGCAAAAGTATTTTTACAACTTAAATTTTATTCTGAAAATCATAACAGAGCTATATTTTAGTCACTGTACAAAGCATCTGATTTTCTTGACTTAGACTATCATTTTGTTGGCTTTCACTTCATCAAGGAGCTTTTTCAGAACTGCAGCCTCTTGTTTGCTTGTGAACCTGAATCATTTGCTTTGGGACAGTGGTTGTATGCCTGTCTCTTGGCCTACTTCACACTGAACCAAATGATTCTTCCATTTTGTACTCTTCCTAAAGACTTGGAGGGGTAAATGTTCCATTAAATAGGTTCTAGAAGGCAGTTTGTTTATATTTCCAGAAGTAGATATCCCAACTTCTGATCAGCTTTGTATCGTTTACAGTTAATCACATGGGAATGCAAACTGTTTTCAGCTGATAGCTGCATTGGATTCTATTATGATTCAAGAGGGAAATTTCTTAAAGGAATCCATTACGGTGCACTATTAGAACAGTGGTGACTTTTGCTTTTCTTTTTAGAAGCCTTGGTTCCATAACCGTTTGAGGCCGCTGCTTGGTCATCAGTCCATACTAAGTATGGATTGACATAATGGTTACGGTGTGTACAAGTTAAAACGGAAGGCCAGCATACATTACTTTAATTAATTAATTAACATATCCACAATGGGTGCTAAAAAGCCTTCCTCAGTGAAACTCTGTTTAAGGATTCTTTGAATAATCCTTCAGCGATATTTTTTGGATATGTACCTCTTGTATTCTTCAAACTTTGTGAAGGCAAGGCTGTGGAAAAATCATTAGTACATTTCTAAGGTACTTACCATAACAGAAGTTTTATAATTGTCTGTCTTAACAGTGGCATTCCACCTTCCAACCTCACTATGCTTTTTAGTTTTATGGAGGACTTTTTATATAGTTAGACTTGGTGCTATGCTGATGTTTGAATTTGCTGAATAATGACTATCGCCTTGTGGGCCACCATTAAGGCTATATGGTGTCTGACTTTTGTCAAGAAAGATTACGAATTACAGGATAGCATGTATCATGGTCAAGGTTGTATAAATGATGACTATCTTTTTGCATTCTTGTCTGGTGTGTTAGTATGGACTGTTAGATTGTGCATCTAGTATCAGTCTAAAAGATTGTGATGTATGAGTTGACACTAGCTATATGTTGAATTCGAGAGAGTCTGAACTTCCAAATGCCACTTGGTCCTTTGCTCCTTTTTTCATATACAGATCCTATGAGATTTCTTAATTAAACTTCTGTTCAGCATCTGTGTAGCCTTTTTAGCTTCAGATTTTAGTTTGTACTTGTTCACTGACATTCTGATGTATTTGTTTGTATATAGCCAGTGAGATTACAAAAGCCATATTTCATTACTGATAAAGGAACCATTTGTGCCTGTCTAGATATCAGTGCGAGAAACGGCTGATCCAACCAGACGCTGTATAGAAAAAGGCTTTTCATTTTGAGTATGCCATACAACTCTAGAGAAACAATGTTACATTGTTACACTTGCTGAATGAGAATGCCCAGATTTGACGCTCCCTTTTCACTAATGTCCTGCTTTATCAATACTTGCTGAGGGACACAATCAAAAGGTCTTTTTAAAGCAGTTACTGTATTCAACTATTGTAATATTTTCCCATGGCTGTGATGTCTTGTAAATAAATTGCCTCCATCCTTTGTTTTGGGGGTACTCAGGGTTCAGATTGTTTTCTTCCTTTTCTTTGTAGACATTGTACTGCTTGTCATTCGAACATCAGAGCTGGAACTTATTTCTCAAGAAAGGCCTGTACATTGAGCAGTAATACAGTCAAAGCAGATGGCATCCATTTAGTGTAGACTTTAAGTATGTCACCCACTGTTATCAGTGACAACTATATGCTTGCACTGGGTTCACCACCTAAGTAATAGTACTATGCACTGCAGTTTAATTATTCTTTGTATAGTAATATGAACCTTAAAGCAGGGGTTACTTTGTAGCTTGTAAATCATTGGTCATTTTTAGTATGCAAGATTTTATTTTCTTTCAGTAATATCATGAGTGGACAGGTGATCCGCTGTGGCGACCCCTAACCGGGAAAAAAGCCGAAAGAAGAAGAATATGTAAAAACACAATGTAAACATTATTTTAGGTTAACATAGGAGCCAAAAGATGCATGCACACATTTCCCCCTTAAAAGCTGACAAAGAATATTTGTCTTTGTATTATATTTGTTCAAACTTTTTAAAAAAATTGTCTTCCAGATCTGCCTTACTGGATGAGAAACGTCGTTTCGAAGCACGTATTGCACAGCTGGAGGAAGAACTTGAGGAAGAACAAAGCAATATGGAGCTGCTTAATGATAGATTCCGTAAGACCACTATGCAGGTATAGCAATGCTAAACTTATAGGTATAGTTTGAGAAAAAAGTCTTTATTTTAAAAGAAATTGTTTCTAGCTCTATGAATTTGCATTAGAATATTTTCCCCAGTTCACTGACTGCTGATATAAATTGTAATATCACTTAAAAGCAATAAATGTGCAGTTAGACGTGGAGATGCTTAATGTCAAATTTCATTAAGACCGATGTACAGGTAATTTGATGACAGTTTATAGTTATATGCATAGAAGACTTGCAGTGTCTTTGAAATTATCTGAATGCCGCTTTAAACTATTTGGACATTATTAGATAGCTTTTATGTTGAGATGCAATTTCTAAAGGCATGATTTATTTCCTTGTGGAGTCGAATGCATTGTAATACTAACCCTGAGATGTTCATCTACAGATCATAATGCATTGCTTTATGACACAAATTAATCCTATGGAAGCTGTTATGCCACAGCAGAGGATAGTGACCTAAAATAGGAAGTAGGATGTACAATTTGAAGTAAAAAGGAAATCTGAAATGAAAGTTATGCATTCTTAATATGCTGGGACTAAAATGACAAAAAACACTGAAGAGGAAAATAAGGATTTATTTTGTATAAAGCATTGATGAGACTACAGATGGAAAATGCTGCTATGATGTGGTTACCAGATAATGACAAGGATATGTTAGTGTGCACAGATAATTTACAGAATTTGTCAGTGGCATAAAACATTTATTTTGAGATTAAAAGAACTTAATATATTCTCACTGTCCTGTGAAAGATACAGAGAGAGCATGTTTAGAGCAATCTTAGGTGTCTAATCCCTCATTAGAACACCCTACCTCTATATCCTGCTGCTCTGTTAGAGCTTTTTTAGCATTTTTCTGTCAGCCAGCCTTCCCTTGTAGATGCACTTGGCAGCACTGAATGTCTGTTTTCTTTTTGTTTTTTTCATCTATATTTTCAGATGGGTAACACATACAAAACATTAGTCCAGATAAAATCACTTTAGCTAGCAGATCTAGGAGATTCCCTCTAATGCCCTCTCTGTGGGAGGGACAAGAGCACTTGTCCATCTACCTACTTAACTGAATAAACTACTGGAAACTTCAACAAGATGTTTTTATTCCTCCCATAGGGAGGGATTAAGAGAGAGAGTTTCCTAGATCTGCTAGATAAAGTGATTTTATCTGGACTAATTCTTTGTACTGTATTTCTTGTTAGTCATGTTACCCTCTTAGGTTCATAGGTAGATACTAGGCTATTTGCCCTAGGGCATTTATAAGCCTAGCCAGAGTGTATTTGGCTTCCGCCTCCCTATTAGATTAGCTTACTGTGCCTCTGTAAAGTAGGTCACAGAAGGTACCCTTTTAAGATTAGTTTACTGTGCCTCTGTCTAGCAGGGACACAGCAGAGATCCCAGGGGTGAATTTGCGATTTCCCATCCACGCGTCCAAATTTCGCTTAAAGAGGGTCAGCGAATTGGGATTCTATTCCAGAGTGAGGGGAGCCTCTGGGAAATGAATCTGTCCCTCCAGCATGTTCTATTTATTTTTGTGCTGAGGTTTAGGTCCCTGGAGCATGTAGCTCTAAGGGATTTGGATTTTTTGAGGTGGAGCATGTCCATTAATTCTGGGTTTGACATGGCTTTGTACGTCAGGCATAGATCGCCTCTGAGTAGGCGGTAAGCAACTGAGTAGAGCTGGAGTTTCTTTAATCGAGCTGCATAGGACATCTGTTTGTAGCCCATGATCCTCTTGGTGAGGTACTTTTGGGGTCTCTCCAGTTGCTGCAGGTGTTGGGTAAGGTACATCCCAAAAGGGGCATTGTATTCAATTATGGGCCTGATGAGTGACGAGTAGGGGGGCACAATGACCTCTCTTGATCTAGATGCGAACCCTTTCATGATAAGGTGGGCTATATAGAAGGTCTTTCTAACCACTTTGGCAACGTGATTATCAAAGGAGAGATTACTATCTACGTTGGTCCCCAAATCTCTAATTACTTCTTCCGTACTTAATGGATTACCACCTATGTGGTAATTTGTGGGCACCTTGTTTTTCCCAAAGGGGATGACTATGCACTTTTTAGCATTTAGCTTGAGGCTGTGGCTCTGGCACCAAGCATCCGTCCCTGTGAGACCCTTTTGGAGGATGCTTGTGTCAGCTGGAGATTCGATTATGGCTCCCAGTTTGCAGTCATCTGCAAACTTTGTCAGCCATAATCCCCCCGTGTTAGCCTGAAACTCAGAGAAGTATATACCGAACAAGAGAGGTCCCAGAACTGAGCCCTGTGGGATGCCACTTGTAACTGGTTTGGATTCGGACATGGCACCTGCGATTCTGACCATGTGGGTTTTATCTCTGAGCCAGTTTGCAACCCATCTTGTAATATAGGGGTTGATATTTAAGCTGGTAAGCTTATTTATGATGCCCGAGTGGGGTATTGTGTCGAAGGTTTTTGCGAGGTCCAGGTAGGCTGTGTGGACTACCTTGCCCTCATCTATGGCTTTGGTAACTGTTTCAAAGAAATCAACTAGGTTTAAGAGGCAAGATCTGCCCTTAACAAAGCCAAATTGGGTAGGGTCCAGTGTCTGGAGGCTCCCAATGTCTTTGTTTATGAGTTCCATGATAATACACTCCATAGCTTTACAGACCAGACTAGTCAGGCTTATGGGGCGATAGTTTCCGGGGTCCGTTGTGGCACCACCTTTGTGGAGTGGGACCAATGTAGCTGTACGCCATTCTTTGGGTACATATCCTATAGTAAGGCTAAGTTTGAACAGTGACTTAATGTGAGGGTTCAGTTCTTCTTGGAGCTCGTCTTAGGTACTCTGAGTCACAGGTGGGTCATCAGACTTCACTCAAACCCTCTGGATTGCCTCTGTTGTTATTTTCAGATAGGTAGTATATTTCTTTTTTTTGGTTGCCCCTTACCATCTGTCATCAGTCACATCCTGGTGCCCATCCTCATTATCTAAAACCTTGGCAGAGAGGAGATAAGGGGATATTGATAAGGTACCTTCTGGTGAATGTGGGGATTTGTGCTGATCTATCCTAACCACCCCATCCCTCATGCATAGTGTGCAGTAATATCAACACATGAGCTTATGCTCATACCTCTCAACTGTACAGATTTTCTCAGAATGTCCAGATTTTTGCCATATATTTTTGGTCTGTTCCTCATAGAATGTGTGTTTTTTTTCTGACTAATCACTGATGATTGAAGTCACTATAATGACACACTAAGTTTTAAGTCTTCATATCCTTCAGAAAATGCATACGAACACAAATCCTGTTATTCTAAAAACTTGATAAGTGTTGAAGAGCTATATTTAAAATCTGTCCCTATTTGTGGGCCTTTGTCCCCGATTGTTTTAGGCTTTGTCCAGATTTCCTACACTAAGAGGTTGAGAGAGGTATGATGCTGATGCATGTGTACCATCCCATGCAGATGGTCTGCCATCATCTCCTGTCTCTGTCTGTGCATGGGCTATAGCGCTAGCCTGCATGAGAAACTTTATCTAGGTAAGAATAATCACACCCCCTTTTTCTCAAGAAGAACTGACAATTTCTGCTTGTTTCTTTTCAACTTCCCAAATGCCAGCTGTCTGGCACCTGATTTACCATTTGAAATTGGGTCTGTAGTCCCTCAGACAAGATATTTTCTTCTGCACCAGTTTGCTGGCTCAGATCTTGTGCTTTTTAGCTTAACTTGTTTAAGTAAGAAATCTGGAACCGATTGCATCTTAATAAATGTAAGTGGTTCTTAACCACTGCAGTCTTCTCTGCCGCAAGAATGCTGTAGATTTCCAGGCATTAATCCTTGGGTACATTATGTCCTTTTTAATGATCTCTGTCCGTGTCATTGGAAGAATGTCATAAAACAAAAATGAACCCCCTCCTTTCATTTCTTTTCCACCAGCTCAAGTTGAGCATAACTCTGCTACCACATTATTGTTTGGTAACTTTTTGGAGTATTTCAAGACAGCTTAATTGACTGTTATTTTTTGTGTGCCTGTCCGTTGGACTGTAAAACTGGTCCACGTTTCACCTGAATGAAACATCAGACACAGGAAAAAAATATACACTTACAGGAGGTAAGACCCCTGCACAGAGAAAATTAATAGCTAAAGAACTTCTCATCTCTGCTGTCTACTTAAGTGGGCATGATGAACTTGGTCTGGAAAGAATTATTGGGAGGTTTTCTCAAAATCAAAATTTGATACTGTTTTGTTGCCTTTTTTTTCTTCAGACAAACAGTATCCCAAGGTCTGCCTTTTCTGTTAAAATTACTTTTTCAGGTTATTTTCACTTACTTTTAATTGTTATCCTTTACTCTATTTTTGAGTACCAAAGAGTCTCAAGGGGTTGATCTCAACACAGAAATAACATACACTAGCAAGATTTAAAAGCTGGAGTTATACATTTGGCTTGGATAAAACTTGAGACCTGGGCTGCTATTTTGAAAAAAGGTGCTAAAATCAGTATCATAGCTTGAGTGACAGAAAACTTCCCAGTCTTATCAGTTGTAAGTTCAACACATCCACTTAAGGGGTTGACCACAGTCCCCCAGTCATCATGGGTTATGTGAAAATTGACATGACCATAGCTCCAGGAAAGCCTTGTATTTCTTTGTTGCACAGGGCTTTCCTTTACTGCAAGCAACAACCAGGAGAGCGGGGGAAAGTACAGTTGTGTAAAACTCTTACTCTAACAGTGAATGTCCTTCTCTTCACCATTGCAGTATTCTTCCAGGGCAGCCCGACATTCAGCCATTATGAAAAAGCCTAAAAAAGGTCTTGTATGTGCTATACATCACATTTATGCTCTCCGCACAAAACATAGGGCATAAAAGGGACATACAGATGCAACTACCTAGAAATTGCCTCAGAAGAGGGCAGTCTCCATATGACAAAGGAGTCCAAACACATCCAAGAGGAAAAAAATGCAGAACAAGAGGGGGTTGGAGGGAGGGAGGGAAGGAGTGAATACTCCAACGGTGAAGAGAAGGACATCTACTGTTATGGTAAGATTTTACATGACTGTACTATGTCCTGTATCACTGTTGTTGTATTCCTGAATGAAGGGAGAGTGAAAAAGCTCAAGAAACAGAATAGGAGGTGGAAGGCTGAGAAGAGCCTCAACAAACCCACATAAAATGGTTTCAGAAAAATCTGCTCTGGCTCTAGGAACCATATCCAACTTGTACTTAGTAAAGGTATGCAGTGAAGACTGAAGACCAAGTAGCAGCTTCAGGGATGAGATTGGTGTCTAAGCCCTTGAAGAAGGCACCAGCCATAGTGAAATGAGCTCTAACAGAAGTAGACTTAGATTTGCCATGAAAATAAATACTTCAGGAGGAACTGGTTTGCTTAGAAAGAGCCAAACCCAAAGACCTAGGATGAAAGGAAACAAAAAGCTGATCAGACTTACGAGTAGTCCTAGTTTTATCCAAAATAGTACCCGAGTTGTCTGTGCAAATCCAAGGACCGTCTCACTAGCAAACTAAGGAAAAGGGAAGAAGGGAAGGGAGCTGTACCAGCTAATTCAACGACAACTCATTTACTACCCTGGGCATAAAGGAGGATTAGTACAAAGGGACACCTTGTCCCTGTGAAAAAAAACAAAAAAGGAAGAATGGCCATAATGGCCTAGAGCACAGAAACTGAGCAGAAGTAAGAGCAAGCAAGAAAACAGTCTTCCAGGTACAGTGTTGCAAAGAAGCAGAATCTGCAGGCTCAAAAAAGTCTGTTAGTTTTTCCAAAACAAAATTAAGGTCCCAAGGAGGAGGTATAGGTTTTCTTGGAAGCCTAATATGCAGGACACCTTTAAGAAATTGACCTCAAAACAAGAAGTCAAAGGAGAATTCAAGGCCAGATGAGCAGAAATGGCTGACAAATGGGTTTTCACAGAAGAATAGGCTAAGCCAGACTGGTGCAACTCACACAGATAAGAGAGGACCTTAGGGACTCCGACTAAAAATTGGCCCTGGTTACGAGCATGGCACTAGACTGAAAATCTTTTCCATTTGGACATAAGATTTTCTGGTTGAGGGTTTCCTTGCCTCCTGTAAAACCCTGAGTGCATTCTCAGAAAACAGGTGCCTTTAAGGAATTAAAACCCTAGCACCCACAATGTCAGTTGCAGAGTGGAGAAGTGCTCTCATCTCTGAGGTTGATAAAGTCTGACTTTTGATGGGGAGGCCAAATACCCTGAACATTCAGGTAACCAAGAGAAGTCCCCCACACCATGTCGGAGTCATCTGTGAACAGCTCTTGAGAATGGACTGGAGACTGAAAGGACTTGCCTGGGTTGAGAGCAAACTGTTGAATCACCACTCAAATTCCTACGTGAGACAGGGAAGGAGAGGTACACTGAAATTCAGAGGGTGATTATGCAGTAGCCAAGTTGACTCGAGGTGCCATTGAAGCTTCTGCATATGCAGTCTTGCAAGAAGCAGCATTGGAATAGAAGAGACATAAATCCCAGGGCCCAAAGAAACTCCCTGGCTGGCATAGCAGTCAGAGGAAGAAGAGACTGAAAGAAGGCAGTCCTCAACAATACCAGTTGCACATGATCCTGAGAGGATGTCAGGACGGATGTTTGGAAGTTGATAGTAAACCCCAGACTTGGAAGAAGAGAGATGAACTGCAGATCCTATAACAATCAACTGAGAGAAGGTGCTTGAAGCAACAGGTCATTTAAATAATGTGAAATCTGAATGCCTTGTAGCCTGCAGAAGGTAATCACAGGAGCTAGACATTTTGTGAATACCCTTGGGGCAGTAGAGAGGCCAAAGGGCAAAGCAGAGAACTGAAAATGAGAGAAAGATGCAGAGAAAAGTAAAAAATCTCTGAAGAGAGGGTAAATAGGGATATGAAGGTAAACATCTTTCAGATCCAAGGACACCAGAAAAGCCTGTGATAATAAATGAAACCGAGCTTGAAGAGTAAGCATCCAAAAAGAAGGGATCTTGAGAAAGGTGTTAAGCTGAGAGAGATCCAAAAATAGTTCTCCAAAGTCCCCTCCTTTCGAGGAACCATGAACATCCTGAAATAAAAACCTCTTCCCACATGAATTGAAAGGTTGAATGGTTTCCTGGTTCAACAGGGACCCTAGAACCTCTGGAAAATGTGGAAGTTGCTCTAGAGCAGGTTGAGGAATCCCTGAAAAAGAGGGAGAGATTTCCATACCATGACATAACCCTGACAGATGATAGAAAGATCCCAAGAGTCTGAAGTGATGAGATGCCAATTTGGAAGACAAAGGGAGAGTGGAAGGAACAAAGGAACCTTGTCCAAAAGAAGGGGGGGGGTGAACAGTCAAAGAGAAGCAGGCTTAGAAGATAAAGCAGGCTTCTGGGCCACAGAGATCTGAGAAGCCTTAGCACACGGGGCCCGCCTCCCACTCTTCCTAACCTTAGAGGCCTGGCATAGTTGCCTGTGAGCAAAAGCAGACCTAGAAGAATAATTTCTCTGGGACTCTGGGATAGGAGATACAAATGTATGTGTAACTCATTACAGCCGAGTGCGTCTCCAGGCATTTCTGCAGTTACCTCCTACTGCACCTCTAGGCATCAAATATTGCTTGTTCATATTTGCATTAATAATTTCAAAACCATGCCACATGCAAGGTATCAGAATATTTTATCTTGAAGCATACATGATGGCAAACACAATTGTATTGATATTTGACCTCTGTCAATGATTATTTCTTAAAACTGTAAGGTGATAACTTCATTTTTTTAAAGGCTCAAGCCGCATCCACTGGGAGTTAAAGGTACAAAGTCAAAAGAGCTGTACGGAAGGGAATGAGTTAAGGTCTTACAAGGCTTTGCCTTTCTCTTGAAGAGACTAACATGTCAGCAGCAATCCCAGAAAGATGGGTATTATCCAAAGGAGCATCCAACAGTTTGGCATTAATGTCCTCAAGTAGAGACTGGAGATAAAGCCAAGAATAATACTTCATGATGGACCCAAAAGATGCAGCCATAGAAGAGGTATCAGTAACATTATAGCTACACTTAATAGAGTGGTGAATCAGCTGAGAAGCAGAACCTAAAAAAGATAAGGCAGAAATTTGCCTTCAGAAACAGTGAGGGCAAAGATAACCTGACAAGCCAGAGCATACCCAGTCGTGTGGGTCTGGTAATAGCTATAAAGACCAAAGTAGAAGCAGTGTAAACTTTCTTTCTAATCCTCTTCATTGCTGTACTATCCTTATCAGAAGGCAAAGGTTTAGAAGGTTTGTCAGAAGAGACTGACACCACAGCAGGATCAACAGAAGGACAAATTGACAGTCTTCAGGAACCTTATAGAATCTGTCAGGTTTCTTAGGAGCAGGAGGCTGAGAATCAGGATACTTGGAAGCAGCAATTAGTGTCTGGCAAGGCAGCCAACACAGGTGGAACTGCTGATTGGTTTAGGAGTATTTACCTGAAACAACTCATAAAATTTTCTCTGAATGTCTGACACTTGAGAAGAATCCCACTTAAAGAATTCCATCATCCTAGCAATTTTGTCCTAAAGGGCATTTCCAAAGGGCATTTCCTCAAAAGAAGACTCAGGACTAACAGACTCCTCCCCATCAGAACCAAAAGCCAAAGGTGAAGGCATCTCTGAAGAATAGGACAAAGACCTCCTCACCAGATGCTGAATCCTCATCCAAGGAATCTGGTTCCCTGAGCCATTTAGAAGGGGTAGAGGTACAAGGAGTAGCAGGTACTAAAACCCCTTGAGGAGACTTTAGGACCATTAAGGCAGAAAATAAGCCCTGAGTAAACTCTTTTCATTTCTTTTGAGGATCCATAGGACAAGCTGAAACATGCTGCAATTTTTTTTTCCTTAGAAGGGACATCACTCCTAACAAATACTGGTTGTTCCAACCTTTGGTGAGATTCAGTGAGAGAACCCAGAACTTCCTCCCTGACTAATATCTGCAGAATCCCTCTAGGACCCTCCGAGTTGATCAGCTGCAGTTCCCTGTTGACATCCAAAGCAGATGCCTGCAAAACCTCAGAGGATATTCGAAAAGACTGATCCATGCCGGCCTTCAGCAGGGTCTGGCAGATGAATCCGACATAGATGCCAAATGACTTCCAGAGCTATTATCCACTTCTAGAGGGACATCCAGTGGAGGCTGGACAGCTAAAGAATCCGGCTGAGACTTCTTGGCCTTTTTACCCAGTGGGAGTATCTCAGAGTTAAAGGATTCTGCTATGATTCCCTGGGCTTACTGTTTAAGCTGCTGGTTTTCAAGGTAAATGGCCAGGGAAGACAAATAATTTCTTATTGTCTTAGGCACAAATACCTTACAGATAATACAAGAGGTATGCTCTTGGGAAGCACCCAAACAAAAAGACACTGTTCATGATGATCTTTATGGGGAATCTGCATCCCACACTGACATTTTCCCTTCTTGGATGACATGAATTCTAGGTAGTAAAAGAAAATACAAGACCAAAAAAGGTATTTAAAAAAAAAAAAAAAAACACAGGGTACTTGTATGCCGTACAGCAACAAGACATTCAAACCAACTGGCAAAAATGGCGTTTGAACTGGCGGCAAAAGAAGTTCTAGGTAGTTGTATCTGTACGTCCCTTTTATGCCGTACATTTTGTGTGGGGAGCATAAATGTGATGTACGGGGCATCCAATATCTTTTTTAGGCTTTTTCTTACTGGCTGAGCATTGGGCTGCCCTGGGCAGGACATCCTTTCTATGAAGAATACTGCAGTAGTGGTATACAAGGACATCACTATACTTCAGGAAGACAGAGCAGGGCAGACTTCTGACTCTCAAAACCAGAGGCCGAAATCTCCTTAGACCAAGGAATGCCAGCAGAGGAAACGGGACCAACAACAGCATGAAAAAGAGTATGGAGAAGTGGAAAGTAGATATTGAATGAGAATTGTAACCTGAGGTACAACGATATTCTGGCTCACTCAGTTTTATGTTTATTTTATTTTATGTATTTTTAGAGGTTTTAATCTTTATTCACATATTTTAAGGGCTTTCATTAGTTTGTGAACTCCTATGAGTACTGTCTTCTGTAACTGGTTTTGGAAACAGTTGCAATGACAAAAAGAATCCAGTACAATTCTGAGGCCACACACGTGTTGAACACCAAAATGTCCATGAAAAAGCAAGTTTAGTGCATGTCTGGGGCATGTACTTGATCTGAGGATCTCTAAAGGACTGGCTTTCTCACACATGGTTCACACTATCTTGGAACACCAAATGTAATAAGTTTAACAGGTCTGGTTTGGTTTGTAGAAAATGTGGCATGAACTCCGGAAAGCAGTCAGCACTCAGAAAAGGCTACCTGGGGAAACAAAAAGATGTGAGTTAAGAAATTGTGATCTTATACCAGTGAGCCCTCTAAAAGCAGATACTGTTAGTGAAATTTTAAGGATTTATATTTAAAAGTTTCACTGTCACACTTACTTTTTGACTTTGCTGCTAAACTACGAAACAGTTTCTCTGCTTATAAGTGGCTCATAAGGGAGGGGCAAAAAGAACTGAAATCCCCCCCCCCCCCCTGGGGGGGAGGTGTTTCAAGATCTTAATGCATAAACTACATAATTTTTCTAAAGCATAGTGCTGTACCAGTTAGCAGTAGGCAAGTTTGATCTGTCATTTTGAGACCACTTTTATCACTTACCTACCTCGGTAGGCAGCTGATGAAGCATTGTATATGTATGGTAGTAACACATACCAGATCATCAGTCTCCTCCAACTCCCCCTGCACTGGTGTTCAATATGAGATATGTAAAGGTAGTTGGAAGGCAGGACACAGTCATACTAGCTGTATTTATAAGTAGTACTTTGGTGATCTGTTTATTCACAATCATTTGTCATTACACTTGCTGTCATTACCACCACTAATTTATATATTGTGTGTATGCGTAACTACAAAGTATGTTTAGGCTGTGAAACATACTAAATCAAAAATATTCTGCAGAATGAACTTGGAGAGCATTGTATAAGTATTTTTGTAAACGTTGAATTTTACTTTCAGGTTGACTCACTGAATACAGAGCTTTCAAGTGAGCGCAGTGCTGCACAGAAGAGTGAAAATGCTCGACAACAGCTAGAGAGACAGAATAAGGAGCTGAAAGCCAAATTGCAAGAGCTTGAAGGGTCTGTGAAATCTAAATTCAAGGCAACAATTTCTGCACTAGAGGCCAAGATCATTCAGCTGGAAGAGCAGCTGGAGCAGGAAACAAAGTAAGTTTTGAGGTCAGAATTTTAGGCATCCCATCTTAGTAAATTTAAAATATAATAAGCTTAAGGAGGTTAGGGATGTCAAAATGAAAATGTGCTACATTGCTAAGAAAGAAGTAAAGTATATTGATGCCAGGGACACTAATATGCATGTGATGGTAGAAAATGTACACCTAAGTCATAGTTCCAAAATGGAAGTGATATAAACATTTTACAGTAGGTAAGAGGTTGTAAAAGCACTTTTTATTGTGGGATATGGAATTGCAATGTTAAAATTGATGATTAGCTATGAATAGTAAGGTGGTACTGTAAAATTCTGTAGTTCAGTGGGATATGCTGAGAATATAAAGGCTTTAAGATAGCTGTATGTGTAGTCTGTTTCTAAAAGCAGTGTTTTGTATTACTTAGTACATGTAAGCAGTTACGGGCATACAGGCTCAAAATGAATGAATGACGATGTGTTAAGGATAATACTTATTCAGCAATGACATTTACTGAAGTGTGCTGATGAAGTCGTGTAGCACACAAACCCACTTACTGGTAACTTTCTGTATGGCTGTAGTATCATTGCTGTGAGTGTGTGTGTGTGTATATATATATATATATATATGTATATATATATAATGTGTGTGTTCGGGAACTGAAAGACTGAGTTCTTAGAGCTGTCATACTTATAAGGTTTTTTTAACATTCTTCATACACTTTTTATTGTTTTTTTCAAAAGTTTTTCTGAAATCATTGCATATTAATCTGTAACATGAGTTTTTAGAGATGTACATGTGTGTGTATATAGACACACACACTAATGTGTGTATGTATGTGTATGTATATATATATATATATATATATATATATATATATATATATACATATGTATACATACATATATGGATGTACTTCATAATATCGCATTACCAAGAGTTCGACTGTCAAAACATCAAGACTAGAACAACATAACTATAAAAACATCAAACTGTTAAAATAAACTTTGAAACATTGATACATGTACTGCACGTCAGCCAGTACACAGACATCCTATAGAGATCATGATACACTTGTAACAGAACCCAGTCCACTTAAATCCCAAATTAAACACAAAGTTACAGTTTAATCAACATTTTTGCAGGGTAGCAAGCACACCTCATGTGGGTACTGTGCCCCCACACCCCCTTCAACTTATATATACTAACTTCAAGATTGCATCACAGTGGGGAAAAGGGTAAATTTCCCGATCCCCACTGCATTGCGATCTCCATTTCAAAAATCCTGAAAAATCTACACTTGTTCCATTAAATGTTCCGTTTAAATGGAGAAGTTTGTTACAAGTCTAGCGCGATCTCCAACCAAGACACCCGTGTACTCCGACATGCGCAGTACGTACTTCAATGCTACAAGTTTCATTATTTTAACAATTCAATGTTACCAAACTTGTGCTGTTCTGGTCTTGATATTCAGTAACTCTGTTTTAGTAACGTGACAGTATGAAGGAATGGGATATTTACCATTTTCCTCACTGTAGTGCAATCTCAGAGTTGGCTCATTGTTTAGCAGGGGGTGCAGGGGGCTTGCCCCTTGCAAAAACGTAAAAAAAAATTTTGGTTAGGTTTTCGAAGTTTCAGAACTTCAATCTTATGGTTTTGGCTGTTTGAAGTTTTGAAACCTCAAGCTTCTGAACTAGATCTATGTATATAGCTCATATATAATACATACACACACACACACACACACACACACACACACACACACACACACACACACACACACACACAAAAAAAAGAAAAGCCATAATTGTTTCCATTCTTATTGTCATTCAGTTCACATAATGGATCTGAGGTTCTCTTTTTTCCTTCTTCCTCAATGTATGAGTTTGGCTCCAACTTGGCTGCTTATTTCAGACTTGTGATCCAGCTGTCGAGCTCCTCCCTCTACCCATAATGCCCTGTTGCATCACCAAAGCCTCTGATCTCATTTGCCGCCATTGCAAACAGATGCAGGTTTCCAAGCTGTTGAGCTATTGGTCTTGTAAGTTAGAAAATTTTTATTGATGTATTCAATTTTCTTTAGTAATCTATTCTTCATCTGAATTTCTCTAACTAGCATTAGGATGTTTCTTTCCCTTTCTGCTTTATAATACCTTTTTAGATAATACTTTACCATAGCTGGTAATCTCTTTTAGTCATTTTACATTGTTTTCTTGCTTACCATAGTTGGTAGCTGACTTTTCTTTCTTTTTTTAGAAAAGTGTAAACTTTTTCCTTTTAGATTCTGTGGGGTTCTTCATAGTGATGTCAGAAAAACCCACAGGTTTCAAAAAGTGCACTTATTGTGAACACAAACTTCCAAATTTGCATGTCCACAAGGTGCATATGTATTGTCCATGGGCTGATGACTTGGATACGGCCTGCAAAATATGCTACACTTTCAACCCTAGGGCTTTAGTGGATCAGCGCAATAAACTGATCTTAAGAGATGTACTGCCTTCCACTTCAGGGGCTCAGAACCCCTCCGAACATAGCAAGTCAGCAATTTGGAACATAGGAGGCGCCCCCCTCCAAAGTACCCAAGGTCTTCCTTGGAGCCTCCCACAAAGACTCAGAAATTATCAGATCCTAGGACTCCTAAATTGGATCCAAAGACTTCAGAGCCATAGACTTCTGTAATTATCATTAGTCCAATGGTGACTCTCTCGGATCCTAGATCCTTCAATTCTAAACAGGGATCTACTTATAGGAGAGCTACTGTGGAGTGTACAGTAAAGCCAATATCACCTACCCCACCTTCAAGGTGCTTCAAACCCCAAAGTAGTACTCCAGGCCTCCTTCCACTTCCTCCTGTAGGTCCTCCAGGAGCTTATCTGAAGCAGACGTGGATAGGATGGTGCAGAAGTTTCTAAGAGCTCTGACCCAGATGGGTGTCTTATCAACTCCATCCTCTACTGGATCTTTGAGTAGGCCATGTCTTCTAAAGCTGTTTTCTCTTCTCAGAGAGGTCCAGTGTTCAGATCCGAGGAACATTTCTTCCTCCACTCTGTCCTTGGCTAGTTCTGCTCTGATACCATCTGATCAAAGTGCGTCTTGGAGCCAGAGCATTGGCAATTGGTCTGAGGGGATAGGCTTGACTCTGATTTTGTTGGATCCAACCCTTCCTATGAGAGCCTCTGCCCTGGACATTTCGGAACGAGTTCTATCCCCAACATGCGGATCTGAGGGACATCTAGACTTGCCTTTGTTTGGAGTTTTAGCTCCAAGGAGGCGGGTCAGGATCTAGTTCATCTGCTTTTGAAGTGATAGAAAGATCTTTTTCTCTCCACAGAGGACTGCCCTCTCATGACTCAGATCCTACTGCCTTTCTCCTATCAATTCCTAGCTCTGAGTTGCTCAGACCTATTCCACAAGGATAGCCAGAAGCAATAATTGCCAGCCAGTTCCATTAGACGACCCTCCCCTCTCTCCTGGCACCTCACCTGAACATCCTGCAGAGGAGGTACATCAGAAGAGGAAGTGTGAAAGGAGACACATTGACTCCCCATTCTAGTCTGTCACAGAGGATACCGATTTTGATGACCTGAGAGGGGTCCCCAGTTCACTACAGGATGACATCTCTTCTGAAGATATTCTAGAGATCCTGAAACTGAAAGGTAGCTGGTTCTTCCCAGAACCCCTCACCAGAATAATCTTTGTTTTTGGAGGCTTTTACTTCTGGCCCATCTACCTCATGGGGTTACCCCCCCCCCCCGGCAGGCAAACTTATTGATGTAGTTACCCATCAGGTTAAGAAGGAACCGGATACAGTCGAACCCATTCCTAAGAGACCCAACAAATTTTTGACAACCCTACCCTACCCCACCCCAGCCGATCATCGGACTGCACTGGAGCAAAGGGGTCCCGGTTGACACTGTGGCGGTGGTGGTGGCAGCCACCAAGAAAGTGGTAGTGGAGCAGAGTTCTGCTGTCCATCTGCCTAATAGGGAATCTAGAGCATTTGACAGTTTTGGAAAGCGAGTTTTTGCCTTGGCAACCTTTGCCCTGAGGTCACTAAATTACCTAGCACGTTTCACTCTGCTTCAAAAAGATTTGACCAAGGAGCTTTTAAATACTCTTTCACAGTCATGTTTGCTACAGATTCCAAATGGACATCCTCTCACCTGGCCACACTTTGTTGTCCATATCCAATGCTTTTAATGTGGTTGCTCTCTCACAGTTCAGGTATTGCCATAAGGAGACATGCCTGGGTTTGGCTTTGCGACTTTGTGGAACCCTTTAAGATGTCTTTTATTAATGTTCCATTTGATGGCACTTCCTTGTTTGGGGCATTAGTAAAAGACGTGTTTACCTGCAGTGAACAAGATGGAAAGACTCTGTAACATAGAAATCAAGTTTTCTGTGTCTCAAAAAACCTTTTCTAGGAATCAGAGAAGCAGCAAGATGATGTGGGTCTGGAAATCTCAGGGACTTTTCCAAGATCTATATGGTGACAATTCCTCCAGAGACAGAGGAGGAAATTTCAGTGGTAGACGTCACCCTAGAGGCAGAGGAGGTCTACAGAATTAGGGCTTTAGAGATTCTTTTTCAGATAGGCCCTTTCAGTGCTCCTGAAAAGGTGCCCAAGTGTCCAACTGTGGATGCAGTTGTCGGTCATTTGTCTTTGCACCCAGATGCCTGGGCAAGTATAACACAAGATACATGGGTGCTAAACATAATATCCAGGGGTTATTGCATACCATTTTTCCCTTCCACCATCTCACAAAAGGAAGAAACGTCTTCATGCTCCACCCAGTCAGAGGAAGGCAGCGGAAAGAAACCCAAAAGCTGCTAGACAAGTCATCCAAAAGATCCCTCCAGACCAGATAGGATTCAGAACTTGTACCAAAGAAAACAGAGGATCTCAGACCTAGCTTCTTTGCCTCCTCATTGTATCTCCACTTTAAGGAGTCCGGTCCATTTTCACCTTGCTCATTCAACTCCTCCAGCAGGGTCAGTACCACAGGCAATTAGGTTCCATGGCAGCAGCCATCGTACTACTTCATGTGGCATGCTTTATGCAGGTTCTGCAATGGACTATAGCTGTACAGTGGTCCTTTCTGTATCATTCCCTATCCTTTCCAGGCAGGCTCACCCCAGTTTGCAAACAACACATCTGATGGTGAGTACAGGTGGTTGATTTACATCTAGGCAGACCCTTTGTTCTACCAGCCCGTATGGCCACAGTGATCATAGATGCTTCTCACTTGTTGTGGGGGGGGGGGCATTTCTTGGGAAGGATGGTCTAAGGCACATGGTCCACCCAAGAGTCCACGTTGCATATAAGTGTCCTAGAGATGAGAGCCGTCCTATTAGTATTGCAGGCATTTCAAGATTTTCTCCCATTGGGAACTGTTGCAGTTCAGACCGACAAAATGTCTGTAGTCTGGTACATCAACAAATAAGGATCATGTCCACTTTGCAGAGAGGCCATGAGAGTATGGGAATGGATGATCTCATCCTTGCTGCAATCTCTTTGCCACTCCACTCAACAAGTGCAGCAGGTACTTCGCTCTTATCCCCCATCAGGGGGAGTCACCAAGAAATGCTGTAGTTTACGCTTGGCCCTCGGGGTCTCCTTTATACATCTTACTCACTCCCTGATTCCCAAATATTTACAGAAAGCAAGCAGACTGAAGAGCTCAGTAATACTCGTTGCCCCCTTCTGGCCTCAGCAAGTATGGTTCCCCTTCCTACGGTCTCATCTTAACTCAAGGCTCTGTCTTCAAAGTCTCCTTACATAATTTTTCATAAAGATAGGGTTTCCTTGTGGACTAACCCTCCCTTTTTACCTACAGGGGCTTCTGAGAATAACATTAACTAATCCCTCCATTTACCAGTTTTCTTTCCAAAATTTTCCAGTAAAGGAGAGTACATCCTGCATCTTCTTGATGTGCAGAAACAATTGATGGGAAGTTGTTAAATCTCACCATTTATTCTCACTGATGGGTGAGATGGCCAATCCTCGGCTCTGACACGGCCGTTAGCAAAGCTCAAGGTTTGCCAGTAGCTCGAGACCAAGCCCCTTATCCCATGATGCATTGCTGGAATTACCCCAGATCTATTTTGACGCGGCGCAGATCTCGGTGTTCCAGATAGCTCTGACCAATTTTATTGAATAGATTCGTCTGTTTGCAAGTTTTAAAAAACTTTTTCTTGACTATATATATATATATTTATATTTGTATATAGATCTAGACTTAGATTTAGATAAGTGCCCTGTGTTGGCTTGTTTTTTTCTATAGAGTTGGCCATAATTTCTTGTGTGTGTTTATTTCATGGTTTAAATTTGTCTAAATTTAAAAAGAGATGTCTGATGAGAGAGAGAAGCCACATCCTAAATCTGGCTTCAAAAAATGTCTGGATTGTGGACAAAAAATGTCAGTCACTGACAGGCACATTCAGTGTGTTTATTGTCTGGGGGCATTACACCTCCAAGACTCTTGTAGCATCTTTCACTCCTTCTCTTCCAGGGTACTTTTAGAGAGTAGGAGGAAATTGTTGAATAGGGGTTTACTTCAGCACCCCTTCTCAGAAGCACTGGGTAACCAGGATGATGCTAGTAAATCCTCTGTCAACCAAGTCTTCAGGTGACTCCAACTTATCGAAAAAGGCTAAAAAAATGGAGGGTGTAGGGTCATCGGTTCCACTGCTCTCGGAACCGAGTGTCCCTTCTGTTCGGAGCCAGCTCACAGCTTTGGAGCCAGTTTCTGAGATCTCCTCTGCTCCAGTCAGCACCCTCGGTGCACTCCTCGAAGTCTTCTGTCAGCCTCTCGGATCTGGATATGGATCGGTTGGTACAGAAGCTTTTACGGGCACCAGTCCTTGCCAAATTGTTGTTGGCTCCGACGCCTTCATCAGAACCGAAAACCATTAATCCGGACCTGACTGCTCCTCCTCCGAGCCGTACTGGACTTTCAGAGCTGGAGGAGCCTGACCTGATGGTTGAGCCTGTGGAGCCGAGACCTGCTCCAGTGTTATTGGTTCCATCTACTCGGATGTCCTCGGCGCCGACCAGGGACTCTAGGAGCCGACACTCTCCTGTCAAGTCCGGAGAGGATAGTCGTACCGATCTGTCGGTGCCGACTCTTCCTCTCGGGGCTTCGACTCGGATAAGCTTGGCTCCTACCTCGGGCTCGGAGCCCTTGGCCTCTGTGCGGGACGATCGGATGGTTCCTTCGGATCCGTCTACCTCTTCTTGTCGGAGCCATGGTGCGTTCGATGCCATGAGGAGAGTCCTGTCTCCAAAGACATCATCAGCATCAGGTCTGGCTTCCTCCTCCTCCCCTCAAGTGTCTGTGTCCACTCCTGCTTCTACCGGTCAACCAAGCATAGAGACCCTGAACCTCAAGTAGCCCCACAGGGCGCCCCCTGCTCTTCTGAAACTTCCCCAGAAGCCCCCACTGAGGAGGTACCCAGGAAGAGACTGTGCAAGAGGAGGCACTTGGACTTCCCACAGGAGTCTTTGACATCTGACACTGACTTGGATAAGTCAGAAGGGTCCCCTCGATCCCCCTCTGAGGATATCTCCTTTGCGGAGATATTAGAGATCCTTAATCAGAGGGGTGGTTGGCAGGCCAAAAGCCCTATTGAAGATGAGTCAGTGCTCTTGAAGGCTTTCGGGTCTCTTGGGTGTCTCCGCCTTACGATGAGCTCATGGAGCTGATCTCTTGTAAGGCGTGGGAGTTTCCGGAGGCCATGGAACCTGTCCCTCGGAAGCCAAATAAGTTAATCTCTGCCCCAGTGGACAAAGCTTTTTTGACTAAGGAGTGCCTGTTGATGCCATGGTGGTGGTGGCAGCCACCAAAAACGAAACGTCTGAGATGTCCTCATCTGTCCATCCTCCTAACAGAGATTCCAGGATCATGGATAAATAGCGGAAACGCATGTTTAGTTCAGCGACTTTTTTCCTTCGATCACTGAACTATTTAACCCATTTTACAAGACTACAAAGAGATCTCCTGAAAGAGCTAGGAGATGCTCTACAGGGTACTGTAGCTGCATGGGTTGCCAACAAAGTTAACACCCAGCTCGCTACCCTAAACTCTATTGTGAACTCATCCATGCGTCTCATATCTTACGCAGCTGATGGTTTGAGTAGAGCCGCTAGTTCAGGCATTGCTCTGCGTAGACAAGCCTGGTGCATCTCTGTTCCTTTGCGGAGCCTTTCATGTCTTCCTTTATCAACACCCCATTTGATGGCTCATCCCTGTTTGGGCCCAAGGTAAAGGAAACTCTAACCAGGTGTGAGCAGGAAGGCAAGACTCTGTCTGCCGTCGGAGTCCGTTTTTTTCTTCCCCTACTCGGCTCTATCCCAAGGGGCCCTAAGGGAGGAAAGATGTGGTTCCGAAAAGCACAGGGAGCCTTTCAGGACACACGTGGCAAAACCCCCTCTAGAGGCAGAGGAGGGGGTTATAATGGAAGGTGCCGCCCGCGCGGCGGGGGGGGGTCCGCAACAGCAGGGTGACAGAGGCCAGTTCTCTGGACAGCCCTACCAGCGCTCCTGAAAGGAGACCCGGCTGTCCAGCTCTGGAGGCAGTCGGGGGTCGCTTATCTTTGTACCCAGAAGCCTGTCTAAGCATAACATCCGATACCTGGGTACAAAGCATCATTTACAGAGAGTATTTCATACCGTTCTCTTCCTCTCCCACTCCTGTCAACAGAATCACGGATGTTCCACCCAGTCTTAGGGAACAAGCAACTATAGAGGTCCGCAAGTTGATAGAAAAAGAGTCATCCAGTCAGTCCCAGCAGACCAAACAGGATTCGGAACTTACTCAAGATTCTTTTTGGTTCGAAAGAAAACAGGGGACTGGAGACCTATCTTGGACCTCAGCAGACTCAACCAATTTGTAAAAAAAGAGAAGTTCTGAATGGTCATGCTTCAGGCCATTCTTCCCTTTCTAGGGAAAGGCGATTGGATGTGCTCCATTGATCTCAAGGATGCGTACTACCACATAAAGATAGACAGGTACTCCAGAGATCACCTGCATTTCCGGCTGGGAGCCAATCACTACCAGTTTCGAGCCCTGCCCTTTGGTCTCACTACAGCCCCCAGAGTGTTCACCAAATGCATGGCAGTGGTCACGGCTCACCTGAGGCGTCTAGGATTCCAGGTGTTTGCATATCTAGATGATTGCCTCCTTACCGCCACCACCAGGCATCAATTGATTCAGGCAACACAATCTACTCTGACACCACTTAGGCATTACAGTCAACTTTGAAAAGTCTGCCTTGTTGCCATCGCAGCATACTGTCTTTATAGGAGCAGAGTTAGATACCTCAACCACCACTCTGTCTTCCAGTCAAAAGGGTCTCACTTCTTCGCCAGTATGTCAACTCATTGGTGTCGAAGAGCAGAGCTACAGCCGCAGAGGTCTTGAAGGTACTAGGTTTGATGGCGGAAGCAATACTAGCCATTCCACTCGCAAGGATGCATATGCAAATTCTTCAATTGCTCCTGCTCGCTCAATGGTCTTACCAGAAATTGCCAATGAACCATATGATTCTCATCACAAACTTTTGCAAGAGGACCTTCGGTGGTGGTTGACATCTATTCATGTTACAACAGGATGACCCTTTGTGCCCCCCCCCCAGTAGCCACTGTGACCATGGATGCTTCCCTGATAGGGTGTGGGGGGGGGGATTTTCAGGGAAAGACTGCCCAAGGCACATGGATGGATCAAGAGTCACATCTGCATGTCAATGTTCTGGAGTTGAGAGCAGTACTTCTGACGTTGCAGTACTTTCAGGACTCTCTTCCTCTAGGGACAATTGCGATTCAGACAAACATGTCAGTGGTCTGGTACTTGAACAAACAGGTCGGAACCAAGTCTTAACCCCTTTGTCAAGAAGCCCTCAGAGTATGGCAATGGGCTGTGTCATCCCACTGTTTTCTGTTAGCAACGCACATCCCTGGAAAATCCAACGTGATAGCGGACAAGCTGAGCAGGGCAATCCTGTTGCCTCACGAGTGGTCTCTCAACCAACATGTTGCAGACATGCTTTTCCACAAATGGGGCCAGCCTTGCTGCGACCTCTTTGACAGTCACATCAATACCAAATACAGAAGCTACTTTGCCCTAATACCACCTCCGGGACATCACCTGAGAGACACACTCATACACGATTGGCGTCAGGGTCTCCTATATGCATTCCCTCCAATTCCATTGATACCCAGGTTTTTACAGAAAGCAAAGTCGGTGGGAAGGACTGTTATTCTTATAGCCCCCCCATCAGCCTCGACAGATTTGGTTCCCATTTCTTCAACGTCATCTGCTGGAGGATCCATGGATCCTGGACCCAGTTCCAGACCTCCTGACACATCTGTCAGGGGACCTCCATCCTTCACTGCAGTCTCTAAAGCGGACTACTTGGCTGATCCACTTCCCCAAATTGCCAGGCTTCATTCACTCTCAGAGGACACAAGACAAATTTTATTGTCTTCTCATAAGCTATCCACCAGAAAACTATATCGCAGTAAGTGGAAAAGGTTCTCCATTTGGGCCAGTATTTAAAAAATTGACCCTTTCCGAGCTCCTTTGTCGTCTATTTTAGAGTTTTTGACAATGATTTTTTAAGGAAGGAGCAGCAGCTGCCACAGTTAGGGTTCAGTTAGCCGCCATATGTAATGTCCACCTTGGATTGGATGGGTTAAATATTATGGCCCATAAGTTATCTAAGGTTTTTCTCAAAGGTGTTTTTCACATGAGGCCTCCTGTCAAAACCCCTTATTCTATCTGGAATTTGAATTTTATGCTATCTCAAATAATTATTCCCCCCTTCAAACCAGCATCATCTTGTGATCTCAAATTTTTGTCCTGGAAAACTATTTTTCTAGTGGCCATTACTTCTGCCCACAGAGTGTCAGAACTTCAAGCATTATCTATCAGACCTCTTTATATGATTTTCCATGCTGATAAGAGCATCTCTCAGAACAAACCCCTCCTTTTTGCCTAAAGTCTGTTCTGAGTCTAATATCAATCAGGTCATTGAGTTGCCAGTCTTTTTTCCCAACCATTCCAACAAATTAGAATACATGCTGCACAAACTTGACGTGAACAGACAGCTCAGATTTTATATTGATAGAACTAAGGATATTAGGAAATCAGATCAACTTTTTGTATCCTTTTCGGAGGCCAGAAAAGGTAGACCAGTGGCTAAAACAACCCTTTCAAAATGGTTATCGGATTGTATCTCATTTGTTCATGCAACTGCTAACATACCTTTGCCACACAAAGTAAAGGCTCATTCAACCAGAGCCGTTTCTACGTCTCCTGCTTTTCAAGCCAAATTGCCCCTTGATAATATTTGTGCTGCAGCCACTTGGTGTAAGTCTCATACTTTTATCCCTCATTGCAAAGTGGATAAGGCTTCCAGGGACAGGTCTTCGTTTGGTTCTACGGTCCTGAAAAATGTACTCCCGTGAGCCACCCAGGATTGTGGGTGCTAGGGACGCTACCCATCAGTGAGAATAAACGACGAGATTTAATAACTTCACATAAAGAAGTTATGTACTCACAATAACGTTCCATGTGAGTTGTTTATCTTGCCTTTATTCTCACATCCCTCCCGCCATCCCCCTCCTGACAGACAGTTGACCTAGAGACTAGTATCATCCTGGTTGTTCAATACTTCTTCTTGGGGAGTTCACCCCTTACAGGGTTATATATACATGCAGCAAACAAGATCTGAGGTAATTCCAGCAGTGCATCATGGGATAAGGGGATTGGTCTTGAGCTACTGGCAAACCTTGAGCTTTGCTAACGGCCGTGTCGGAGCCGAAGATTGGCTCCGAACCCATCAGTGAGAATAAAGGCGAGATAAACAACTCACATGGAACATTATGGTGAGTACATAACTTCTTTTTTTTATCTTCACAGGGCAAGCCAGTTCAGAAAATCAGATCAGCTGTGTTTCCTTTTCTCCAAAAAGACTATCCAAAGCCATTTTAGCGAAATGGATAACACACTGTATTTCCTGGATTTATTCTCAGAAAGGCATGTCATTATCTAAACCTCCCAAGGCTCATTCAACCAGATCCCTGGCCACATCTTCTGCCTTTTGGTCAAGAACATCTGTGCTGCAGCTACTTGGTCCAATGTTTGTACTTCTGTTATGTATTTCAAATTGGATATCATTTCTAGAAGATATAATTTCTAGAAACAGAGCTGCCTTTGGTTCAGCAGTCCTCTGGAATACCCTTCCATGATGGCCACCCAAGATCAATGTAGCTGGGAACTCTGTCCCATATGTTGAGAGAGAATGAAAAGGACATCATCAGATTGGTCATGCTCTTACCATAACTAGGCATATGTGTTGTCTATTTTCATTCTTCCTGAGCTTCCCTCCCATTCATCCATCCCCCATCCAAGTTCCTGGAGATATTTATTGGACTGAATTGGAATGTACAGTTCCAGGTTTGAGCCCTACCTTTCTATCAAACTATTTTTCTCTTTTTTTTTTTACTATGGGGATAGGGCAGCAAACTTGATCTGAGGCTTTGGGGATGCAGTAGAGCATTATAGGTAGTTGGAGGAGCTCGAGAGCTGGATCCTTAGGCTGGAATAAGCAGCCAAGTTGATCTGAACCCATACATTGAGGAAGAATGAAAAGGACAACACAGATGCGTACTTATGGTATGAACATAACTTTTAATTTCTTTTTAACAAATTTCATTCACTCCAGCATTACACAAGTTACCTAATTCCTATGTCTTTCCCTAAACTTCACAGTTCCTGAACATTATTCAGCATGTATTGTTCCCACATATTCCATTTATTTCTATGAAATTCACTCCTTACCTTTTCTAAAGATCCCATTTCCAGTTTTTCTAGCTCCTTTAAAATGTTTAGGACTTTCTTTATGTCAGGAATAGATTTTGATTTCCATTTTTAGTAGCTTTTTTTTTTTTTTTTTTTGCAGTAAATAACATTAAACTTAGTAAGACCTTACTATGTCTAGACAATTCAAATTCTAGATTGTCAAAATAATAATTTCCTTAGTTACAGCCATTTGTTCCCCCACTGCTGTCAAAGTACTCTGTAGGGAATTTTTAAAGTCTACAAACTCATTACACCCCCCCCCCCAAAAAAAAACAAAAAAAACAGTTATTTACCCTGTCTCCCCATCATACTTCCAGCATTTTCTTTTGACTTAAGGAAAAATGCTGTTGAGGTCTACCTAGGGTAAAAATCGTACCTATACAAACACTTCCATGCAAAAATCCTAAACTCTCTGGACTATTTCATACTTCAGAGCTTTACAAACTTCTCATTGTTCCTTGCCTTTTCCATTTTTTCCCAATCTTGTCCAGCCCCCTTTAATTGATTCTTAGTAGTCATTATGCACCCTGCCAAATTTCCTTTTTTTTTTTTTTTTCCTATACTATGTTACCAATCCCTAACAGGGAAAGCAGCCTTTTACCTACAGTCCAAGCTTTTGCTTAGCCGTACCCCACTCTTGCTATTTGCTCCCAATATCTTTCTGCCCTTGCTAATTTCCTTCAGTAAATTTAGACCCCTCATGCCTATTTTAAATACCTATAATTGCAGGCATACCTGTTGTTAAAACTGCCTTTCTGCATTCCCCCACTGGGTTAGTTCTTAGAATACTTTCTGCTACCCAATGATTAGTATTCTGTGTGGTAGTTATTCTTCTTAAGAAATGGCATCCAAAATCATAGGCTGTCTCACTCCCCACCCCTGCCACCAGCTTCATCATTAACCTTCTCCACTTTGATTTATAACCTCTTTGAGTTATGTATGTCCACCTTAACTAAGTAACTGTAATGTATCCCTTCAGATCAGGTAACTGTAAACACCACCTTTTTTGTCTGGGGAGAATCAGCTTATCCATACCTCTCAACCTGGAACCATAAAAAGTCTGGACAAAGACCCATGAAAAATAGGTACAGTTGGCCAAAAATATGTATGCTGATTAACATAAAGTTTGCATATGTGATTATGTAACCCCACCCACTCCAATGGAATTATGGGATACTGACTTTTTTTTCCAAATATTTTTTTATTTTCCAAATATGTTTAACGATACAATCATCAATAAACAAATATTATAAACCTTTATATACACTATGTACAATTGATCTGAACAAAGGAGGGGGAAAAATAATAAAATATATGAAATTAATAGGGGGAAAAATAACAAAATATATGAAATTAGTAAAGATTTATAATCAATTAAGTATAAAGTTGCACATTATTTAGGGTTCATTTTTAATGTCTCAATAAGAGTTAACATTTTTCCCAATGATTGTCCATGTTTTAGGTGAAATTCTCAATTCCTTCACCTTGATTTCTAATGTTGCTGTTTCTTCCATCAATCTCAAGAATTCTTCCAGAGTAGGTTCTTGTGAAGACTTCCACTTTCTAGTTATACATTTCCTTGCTACAGCTAGTATGGACCAAAGTAGGTATAGATCTTTTTTATTCATTGGGATACCAACATTTAAGTGCAAACTGAAGAACAGACAAAATAATAAACACGAAATAAACAGAACAACAGTGTTATTTATGTTAATATTTGAGCTTTTATCAAACTTTGAACGTGCACAACTAAAATACAAATTTCTTTTTAAAAATAAAATTAATTGCTTTTACACTCCTATTAAATAACAAAAAATATAACCAGAGCAAAACTGTTTTATTTATATTAACATCTGGTGGTGCTGCGGTAGCGTTGTCGCCTCACAGTTGGACGTTGCCCATTCGAGTCTCAGAGCGTCTTCTGTGTGGTGACGTGTGAATGGGCATTCCTTCGTTGAAGGTTGTGCGTTAGGCCCGGCAAGCCAGCACGTAAAAATCAACTGCCAATCATTAGCGGACCAGAGTTCTGCTGTGGCGATCCCTAACCGGGAAAAGCCGAAAGAAACAAACAAACATCTGAACATGTTTATATGAACATCCTCTCTGAACTGGTATAAAACTGTGAACTTGTGTAAAAGTAAAATATAAATGTTATGTTGTCCTATATCGCCGTAATTCTTGCTGGTTGGGTTCGGAACTGAGCATCAGTTCTGACTTGGCCGAATATAAAAGCTTGAGAGCTTCTGCTGGCTCGAGGTTAACCCCTATCCCATGATGCACCGGGTAAAATACCCAGATCTCGTTTGCCGCTCAAGCAATCGAGAAGTGTTCTTGCTGACTCGTTGGCTAAGTATTGTATTTAGTTGGATTTTCTGTAATTTCTCTTTAGATCCACTTAGTTATTCACTGTCCGTGTGCGATAGTGTCCCATTGATCCTTTGTCGTAGTTTAGTGCCCTTCCCTGCTGTTTATCGATTGATACGTTTAAGTTAGAGGGCTGCTCCTCTTCCTTGTGTGTTTTTCCCTTTTTGGAAGAATCCATTTTAGCTTGAGGATTCTTCATTACATAGTTCTGCTTGCATTAGTCGTTGCTGTGTGTTTTTAAAAAAATAAATAAAGAAGCATTGTTGATTAAAGGAAAACTCCACCTTAGAACTCAAAAAAACATATTTTTTTATTGTATCTTTGTTTATGAGCTATGTTAATGCCACAAAATCACTCCCAAGTGCTTCTTTTACAATTTTAATGTGTTTCTCTCAAAATGGTGGATGATGGGGCCTCCCTTAGTAACGTGATCTTATTTTCTTGCTTTCATTCCTTCTTCCCAGAATACATTTCAAGTTCTCTTTATATGACTAATGCCAGACATAAGAAAGTGTTGCTGTTTTCTCATGCAATTAAAATATAATGGCAGGACTGTGAAGCATTGTCATCTAGACACACCTTCTGTAACAGAGCTGCTTCTGTGTTTACCTGACTGAGCATAATTTGTGTCTCTGCCAGAGCTTGTTCTATGCTATAAATAGCTGTTAACTACTTGCAGCAAAAGAAAGCAGATAAAAAAACAGGGTTTTGTAAGAGGAGTCATTGACAAGCCATCCCCCACAGTCTCATGCTGAGGTGTGAAAACTTTCACAGCAGTAAATGATCCTTGCTGTACATTTACAAGTAACAAGTAGTAGGACTGTAAACTTAGTCTGTATGCTACTTCTCAATGCCTTCAGTGGGAGGATTTTTCTCTCTCATGAATGATGCAGACTTCAAATGTGCTTTACTAAGTTTCTCAGTTATTTCTGTAATGTCCCCCCCTCCTTTTTTCCATTTCATATTTATTGATACTTTGTTAACCAGGAAAGTGAACTTGTCCCAGACTCCCAGGAGCCTTTTCAGACACAACTTATGCTACACTGGCAAACATAATACATAATTAAATGCACTTATCAATACATAGAAAAATATTGAGATAAAGACACTAACAAAGACTGCATGTACAACACATAGCCAATGTGTGACAGTGACCAATTAAATCATTGAACAACATTTACTAGAATGTTTACACTGAAAATGCTTAACTGTACTATGTTATTTATTATAAATAATTGTATGCACACATATTTATAGGTTCATAGCTTAGTACTAGGCTAACTGCCCTTGCGAGCCATTGTAAGCCTACCCAATTATCCCTTGTGAGACTCAAACCCTGCACCTTGTGTTTGTAAGGCAAACACCTTAACCATTAGGCCACCACGCACATTTTATTTATATATATATATATATATATATATATATATAGATATATAGATATATAGATATATATAGATATATAGATATATATATAGATATATAGATATATATATAGATATATAGATATAGATATATATAGATATATATAAAGATATATATATATATATATATATATATATATATAGATATATATATAGATATAGATAGATATATATAGATATATATATATGTGTATATGTATAAAATGTGTGCATTTCTGTATACGTATATGCATATAAAGTACATGTGTACAAAAGTGTGTGTGTGTGTGTGTGTGTGTGTGTGTGTGTGTGTGTGTGTGTGTGCATGCATGTGTGTCTGTGTGATTTACTTTTCTTGGTGTTCTTGTGCGGGCATGCGTGTGTGTGTGCGGGCATGCGTGTGTGTGTGCATGCGTGTGTGTGCGCACGTGTATGCATTTAAACACAGTTAAGTACTTCTGATTTACTTTTCTTGGTGTTCTTAATGCAAGGGCACATAGTAAATGTATGTTGGAAGTAAATTCAGCTCTATATTATGGTTGCACTATGACAATGTAAGGACTGACTCAGAGTCAGTGGGAATCTCTTACAATGGATCTGCATGTACCAAATATGCATCCCCCTCTGGAAGGATGTCACACAAACATAAAAGACCTTTTTTATGAACAGTATCAGTGCACCTAGCTGATAGGGTTGCCACCTGACTTTCTTTCTGCAGTTCTGGCCTGTGTGTCTGTGTGTGTGCATTGGGGGGGGGGGACTTGAAAATGGTAAATGCATTGATACTTTACAAGGCAAAATATTTACTGACTTTTCTCTAAATATTACTTAAATCTTCGATACTACATTTACGTTATCTTAACACACAAACTATTATAAATAACATTTAAAGCTTAGAATTTCAATACTGTGTTGATGCTATGTAAATTTGTCAGAAGAGTTGACAATTGCATTAAGTTCTCCTCCCCTCTACAATAAAAACAGTGGAAGTAGTTCCATAGCTTTTGGTCTTTTTTTTATATCAGCTGCTGTGTTCCTGACAGTAGAATTAATTGCCCATCTAAAATTGACAGCAGTACCTGACAGAGTAAACAACAGATTTAACTGTCTATGATATGTCATGCAGGTGGAGATGAATTTCTCTGCAAAGTATGTGAGAAGTTGAGTTTAAAAAAAAAAATCGGTGGGCTTTCCCTTCCTTTGACTCCAAAGCAAGGAAATAAAAGTTATAAAAAGTACAAGCAGGTTTCTGGTACCTACACAATGCTGGAATCCTATTGTAGGGAGAAAAGAAACATAACAATTGAGTTAAACTGTATGAGAGGGTGGAGTTTTACTTTAAGAATTTTCTTAGAGTTGGTGCTAGTTTTGTATTTTACCTATCTGTTTTTTCGTCTGGTGTTCTTTTAGTTAGTAGGCTTTGTAGTTGGTATTAGAGCAGTGTTCTTTGGTGTTCTCATATTTTTATACCTAAAGAGTTGTTTACTTTAACTTGTAGAGTGCATATCTATTTAAAAAGATGTCGAAAGAGAAAGTGCAAAGAGAACATAAGCAGTCAGGTTTTAAAAAGTGTAACCAATGTACTCAGAAACTGTCCCTTACTGACAGTCACACTAGCTGTGTATATTGTCTCGACGCGATCCATTTGCAGGATCCTTGCACTATTTGTCATAGATTTAGTAGAGGAGTGCTTCAGGAGCGTAGAAACAAGTTGTTGGTCAGAGGATTACTGAAAGGCCCCTTCCAGGACTTTTTTGAGATGTCTCAGAGCTCCAAGCCTACTTCTCCGTCCTATTCTCATTCAAAACCCTCAAAGAGACCTGCCACTGCAACTCCAGCTTCGGAGCTGCCGGAGAAAATTATTGCATCGGAACCAAGGACTCTTGGCTCTGATAGACCAAAATCATCCTCTTCGGCTCCATTAGTGTCTGCGGAGCTGGTAGAGGTACCGAGCAGGAGACTGTCTCCTATATTGGAGCCGGTAACCCCCATATTGAGATTGCCCATTATGGAGAGGGCTAGATCTATCCTACCGTTCCTCCAGGAACTTATCTGATGATGGCATGGAGCGGGTGGTGATGAGATTGCTTATAACTCTGGCACTGGCAAAAATGTTATCGTCCCCAACCCCAAAGGATTCGGGACCGTCCAAGACACCATCTCCAATTCCTCTTCTGACTCCGATGGTGGTTTTAGAGCCAGAAAATGTGGGTCCAATAGTAGTGGAACCATCAGTACCAGGACCTCCTCTAGGATCATTGGTTCCGGCATCTGCTCCAACGTCTTCTGGTCCTTCGAATCTAGAGTCTGGGAGCCGATGCTCACCCGTCGAGTCCGGGGAGGGGAGTTGGTGGGTACAGTTTTCCTATCCAAATCTATCACTCTGTCTCTTGGCGAGGTTGAGCTCGGCTCCTACATCGACTTCAGAGCCATCCTCTCTGCCTTGGAGTCTATCCTTGGCATCTTTGGAGTGGAGGATCTCTTCAGTGTGGAGTGAGGGGGCTTTTGAGCTGATGAAGAGAGTGCTGTCATCCCAGACAGCTCCACTCTCAGAGCCATCTTTTCTTCCCTCACAGGTGCCGGTGTTGGTTTCTTCTTCGCCCACTCCCCCCCCCCCCCAGTGTAGAGATCCAGAGCCCTCTGAGGAAGTCCCTTAGAAGAGACTGTGCAAGAGGAAGCACATAGACTCCCCTGAGTGTTACATTGGATACCAATTTGGATGATTCTGAAGGGTCCCCACGGTCACCCTCTGAGGATGTCTTTCGCTGACATCCTTGAGATCCTGAAACAGAGGGGTGGCTGGAAGCCCACCAACCCTTTAGAGGAGAAATTGGTATACCTGGAGGCTTTTGGATCTCGCCCTTCCACCTCCTGGGTGACTCCCCCATGACCAACTCGTCATATCACGTAAGGCCTGGACTTCCCCTGAAACAGTGGAGCTGGTTCCGCGGAGGCCAAACAAATTTATCACCGCCCCTACTGAAAAGGAGTTTCTAACCAAAGAAGTTTCTGTAGATGCGATGGTGGTGGCAGCAGCCACTAAGGAGGAGTTATCGGAGTCCTCCTCATCTGTTCATCCTCCCAACAGAGAGTCACAGACTATGGACAGATATGGAAAGCATGCCTTTTGTTCAGCGGCCTTTAACCTGCAGTCATTGAAGTACCTGACCCGTTTTATGAGGCTTCAAAGGGATCTCCTGAAAGAGTTGGGAGATACCCTTCAGGGTTATGAGACTTCAGGGACTGCAGACAGTTTCTTCACAGTTCTCCACCCTCAACTGCATTGTGAATTCCTCCATGAGACTGATTTCATACGCAGCCGATGGACCGAGAAGAGCAGCAGCTGCAGGAATTTCCCTAAGGAGATATTCCTGGATGTGTCTCTGCAATTTTGCCGAACCCTTCAAGTCTTCCTTCACCAATGCCCCCTTTGATGGTTCATCCCTTTTTGGACCAAAGGTGAAAGATACTTTGACCAGGTGCAAGCAGGAAGAGAAAACCTTGTCTGCCCTTGGAGACTGTTTTTCCACTTCTTCTAGACCTTATCCCAAAGGTCAGAAAGGTGGGAAGATGTGGTTCTGCAAGTCCCAAAAAGGTTTCTCTGACACACGTCGTGACACTTTCCCCAGGGGCAGAGGGGGAGGTGCTTATGAAAGATGCCAGCCTAGCAGCAGAGGGGGTCCACAGAATCAGGGCGACAGATACATTCTCTGGGAGGCCCTTCCAGCACTCCTGAAAAGAGGCCCTCCTGCTCTTCTGTGGAGGCAGTCGGGGGATGTTTGTCACTGTACCCAAATGCCTGGCTAGAGATCTCCCAAGACAAATGGGTACTGGCAATCCTATCCAAAAGATATTACATACCCTTTTCCACTCCCCTTCCCATAAACCAGTCCATATCGGATGTTCCACCTGGTCAAAAGGACTAAGCAACACAAGAGATACTCAAGTTGCTAGAAAAAGAGTAATCCAAGATGTCCCCGCAGACCAAATTGGATCCAGAACTTACTCAAGGTTCTTTTTAGTTCCAAAAAAGACAGGGGACTGGGGACCTGTTCTGGATCTCAGCAAACTAAACAAATCCATAAAGAAATCAACGTTCCAGATGGTGACGTTGCAGTCAATATTTTCCTTTATTCAGGAAAGACGATTGGATGTGCTCAGTAGATCTCCAGGACGCATATTAACCACATAAAAATGGACACGCGGTCCAGGAGATATTTACGCTTTCGGCTGGGACCCAGTCATTACCAGTTTCAGGCCCTGCCCTTTGGTCTCACTACAGCCCCCAGTGTGTTCAAAAAATGCATGGTAGTGGTCACTGCTCACTTGAGGGATTCCGTGCTTTTCCATACCTAGATAACTGGCTCCTAACTGCCACCACCAAGCATCTACTTCTGCAGGTGAGAGACGAAACAGTGCTTCTTTGTGCAGGCTAGGCATTACAGTAAACTTAAAAAAAAATCTGCCTTGTCGCCTTCACAGCATATTACTTTCTTAGGCGCAGAACTGGATTAAAAAAAGATGATGGCAAAACTTACCCCCGAGAGAATTCAATCCCTTCATCGTCAAATCAGGATATTGATATCAAAAAGAAAGGTTCAAGCCAAGGTTGTCTGGGCACCATGGCAGCCTCAATTCATTTAGTTCCAGTAGCATGGCTGCACATGAGGGTTCTACAATGGTTAATCTTTGCCCAGTGGTCCATGCAAGATCTTCCTCTATCACACCAGATAATCATTACGGAGTCATGCAAGAAAGTTCTTCTCTGGTGGCTACAGACAGAACAGTTGTACATAGGTCACCCCTTTGTTTTTCCACAACCAACAGCAGTACTGACCACAGACACTTCCAAGATCGGGTGGGGGTGGGGGGCATTATCTGGGAATGATGGTCCAAGGTTTATGGCAAGATCATGAGAGCCACTTGCACATCAATGTCCTAGAGATGAGAGTGGTGCTGTATGCGTTGCAGGCATTTCAAGACTCTCTTCCGATAGGAACAGTTGCAATTCAAACAGACAACATGTCAGTGGTATGGTACATAAACAAGCAAGGAGGAACCAAGTCATATCCCCTATGTCAAGAGACACAACGAGTGTGGCAATGGGCATTCACTTCTCAACGTTTTCTGATAGCAAACATATCCTGGGGAATTCCAAAGTGATAGTCGACAAACTCAGCAGAGCAATTCTGTTGCCTCACAAGTGGTCCCTAAAACCAGTAATTGCGGAAGAGATCTTCCAGAAACGGGGCCAGCCTTGCTGTGATCTTTTCACCACCTCCATGAATGCCAAATGCAGCAGCTACATTGCCCTCATTCACCTTCAGGGGAAGTCACCAAGGGATGCACTTGTACACGATTGGCCCCCAGGGCTACTCTGTGCCTTTCCTCCCTTCCCCTTAATACCCAAAGTACTTCAGAAAGCCAGCACGTTGAAAAGCACTATGATTCTCATTGCACCTTACTGGCCTTGACAAGTTTGGTTCCCCTTTCTCTGGACCCATTTGCTGGAGGACCTGTGGATTCTGGACCCAGTTCCAGACCTTTTGACCCACTCATAAGGAGCATTCCATCCGTCCATCCAGATTCTCAAGTTGACAGCATGGCTGCTCCAATTCCATGTTTAGCCAGGTGGTGTGAATTAACCGCCGCAGTTAAACATATCCTAGTCTCTTCCCACAAACCGTCTGAGGAAACTGTATTCAAATAAATGGAAAAGATTTTCTTACTGGGCTGATAAACACAATATAAAACCTTTTATGGCTCCTTTTACCGCAGTTTTAGAATTTCTCTCCAAGCTGTTTGATGAAGGAGCGGCAGCAGCTACCATCAGAGTTCAACTGGGAGCCATTTCTAATTTTCATACTGGAAAGATGAGAATGCCCATTATGTCTCACAGATTATGTAAGGCCTTTCTTACTCAGACCCCCGATCAGAGAACCTCCAACTCCTTGGGACCTTAATTTTGTTCTCTCTGCCTTGGTTTTGTCACCCTTTGAACCCGCATCATCTTTGTGATATAAAGTTTTTGTCGGGTCTATATTACATAATCAAAGAGACACTTCTTTGAATATGTAATCATCGACCCCTAAACACTGAAATGTGAAAACCGCGAACGGCCAAAACCGCAAATTTTTCCTAGGGAAAAAATTCAGTTGGCCATTCCTGGATTTTACCCTTTACCCCCAATGTAGAGTGATCTTGGAGTTGGTATATTTAGTTGGGGGGGTGTGGGGGGATTTGCCTCCCACTTAAATTACATTTGAAGTGTTTGCTTGTTTCTATGGCCCTGCAAATTTTTTCCCTAGGAAAAATTTTGCGGTTTTGGCCATTCGCGGTTTTCACATTTTGGTGTTTAGGGGTCGATGATTACATATTCGAAGTGTCTTTTCGATTATGTAATATAGACCCGTTTTGTCCTGGAAAACTTTTCTTGGTAGCTATTACTTGTGCCAGACGGGTGTCAAAACTTCAAGCTCTCTCTATATGCCCTCCTTAAATAGTTTTCACAAAGACATAGTATCCTTAAGAACTAATCCCTCTTTCTTACCCAGAGTTTGTTCAGAAAGCAAGCCAAATCAATCTTTCCTAATTATACTGACAAGGCAGAGTATACATTACATCATTTAGATGTACACAGACAGCTGTGTTTCTGTTTGCATAGGACCAAAGATTTTAGAAAATCTGAACAGATTTTTGTGTCATTTTCAGACAAAAGGAAAGGATTGCCAGTTTCTAAAGTAACCTTGTCTAAATGGTTTACAGACTACATCTCCTTCTCATACAATAGAAATAACAGACAATCAACAGGCAAAGTAAAAGGCCATTCCACGAGAGCAGTCTCAACATCCTCTGCTTTTCAGGCTAGGCTTCTTATGGACTCTTATTTGTGCAGCCGCCACATGGGCAAGACCTTATACCTTTATTAAGCATTACAAAGTGGATGTGGCCTCCCAGAACAGGTCTTCCTTTGGTTCCACTGTATTGAGGAGTCTTTTTTTCCTGAGCCACCCTAGGGTAAAGGTGCTAGGGACGCAGTCCCAACCAGCAAGAATTACGGCGAGATAGGACAACATAACATTAAGAAGTTATGTATTCACCATAACGTTCCATGTTTGTTGTCCATCTTGGCTATATTCTTGCTTCCCACCCACCTTCCCCCCCTTCATTTCTGGAGGAACAGGTGGATAGTTTTATAGATATGTATATAGTTATGGTTTGGAGTCTCTGATTCTTCTTTTCTATAGTTAGACAATCTGTATTTATTAATATGTAGGCATACTAATTCTGCTTTCACTTGCAAACAAGATCTGCGTATTTTACCCGGTACATCATGGGTTAGCCTTGAGCCAGTGGAAGCTCTCGAGCTTTTGTATTCGGCCGAGTCGAACCCAACTAGCAAGAATATAGGCGAGATGGTCAACAAACATGGAATGTTATGGTGAGTACATAACTTCTTATTTTCTTTTATAAAAATAAAATTAACTACTAGGCATATAAAATTAGCATAAGTACAATTTGTGTGAACAATAGTGGATTGTTTAAAGCATGACATACTAAAACTCTGAGTTTCATTCCCATCCCAGGGTATTATGTGCAGTACGATGCACATGTTGGAGAAACGTCATCTTGGTGAAATATTTGGGCAAGATTTGTCTTCAACACACATTTTAAATGTGACTTCAAAAATCTTGATTTTCCTTACTGAATTTTACAATTGCTGGAAGGAGTTGTGTCTTTTTGTTAGGAAAAATTAGTTTTATGACAGAGATGCATTATTCCTTGTCTCTCACACACAAGTTTACAAATTGCAGCTTCTCTTCCCAGCACCATAGTTAACAAAAGCTCACCATTGTCAACAATGTGTACAAGGTCTGTCAATCTAAGAAGGTGGAATTCAGAAGGATTTAAGTGATTAATACCACAGATGTCCTCCTGTTCCCATGTTGCAGTATTCTGCATACGGGTTTTACCCCCTTCAGTCTTGCATACATATGGCAGTGCATCAGACATGAACAAGATTTCATGGGCCATAAAGGTGACAATGCGCACTACCCCTCAGAACTTTTCAGCCACCAGTCGTATGCCAGGTGTTCCTGTTACCGCTGACGCCATATTCATTATTACAAATAAGTACCCCATTGGGGAACCTTTTTCAGTCCTTCTAATTTTATTACTTGTTAATGTCATCCAGAAAGGGTAAGTGTCATTGTGGGCCTCCTTATGAGGGATCTGGCATCCATACTAAGTGCCTTTTCAATTTGGGGAAATCTCACAACCATAAGGCCTGCCCTGTTTGTCAGGCATTCGTTCCAAAAACTTTGTGCAGTCAGTTGCATGCTTTAAACTTACACCCTGAGAACCAACATCTGAACTTCTCATGCTTAGGATGGAGGGCTCTTCCGATGTCCCCGTAGAGCCACCAAAAAAGAGAGCCAGAACCTTATGGCCTTCGACTACTGCTGTGCCTCTTACAGCCGACACCCAACCTGTGGCCGACATAGGGCTGGTTTCAGGATTGGGTTCCAGATTTGCCACTTTGTAGGTCGTAGGTACCTCTAAGGATGCAGCATGATCCACAGGCGAGAGCATGTACACCGAGGCTATTCCGGCGACACTAGCCGATGCCGGGGGGGGGGGGTCGACGACCAGCATTTCATGGGGAGTTGGCTGAGCCTTCCGACCCATTACAGTCACTGTTTCCAGATAGACACCCGCTGCCCCTTTAAAAAGAAGGGAAAAGAGAAAACGCATCTCCCCCCCTTCAGAAAGCATGCCTGATTGGCAGGCTTTCAGCCAGAGTCTTTTCAGTGCCTTCATGGCACTGAGGCCTACACCTACTTCTGCCTCCTCCTCCTCTCCTAAGCCTCAGGTCCCTGCCTACAGATCAAGCTCCCAGGGAAGAGGAGGTCCTTTTAGATTTCTCCAAGGAATCTCTTTCCTAGAACTCCCAACTCTCTTCACCCTTGGGAATACGGCTCCCCAGAGGAAGAGTCACTGGACCCTGTTTCTCCAGTGAAAGATATGACCTTCAGTGAGACAATTAGTAGGATGAAGGAGCACTTTAAATGGGATTCCTCAGAAATGTCTGTGGTATAAAAGAGGTACTATGACCTCATTCAAATGGAAACCCCTAGCTCATCTGCTATTACTCCCATCCTTCCTGCCTTCCAAGATGCCTTTTTCTTCAGCATCTCTGAACCCTGACTCTCAGCCTCCTGCCCCACGCAGACCGGATAGGCTTTACAAAGTACCTGACACTGCTAAGTATCTGATAAAGTGCCCACCAGCTGATCCAGCCACTATTTCTATTTCCACCAATAAAGCCACTAAACTCTTGCCTACTACCGCCATTCTCCCAGCTGACAAGGACAGCAAGACAACGAAAAGATTAGGCAAAAAGATTTATACTTCTGCTACCTTGGCTTTCAGAGCTACAAACTATCAGACCCACATGGCCAGGTACACTTTATCTCTTTTACAATCTGCCACCAAACATTTGGTAGATATACCAGACTCCCCTGCCAAAGCATCACTGTCCTCTGTCTTGGCTCTCGCATCACAGGTCACCATATACTCCAAGTGTACTATGATGCTGCTGAATCCTCTGCCTGGCATCAGCATCTGCCTTACTCAGATAATCCTGGCTTCGCCTATAACCCCTGCCAGTTGATTTCGGGGCAAAACTCACTGATGCCCCCCTGGACAATGCTGCACTTTTTGGATCCAAGGTTGCAGACCTCTTTAAATCTCTGCAACAAAAGGGAAAAGAGATGCAGGACCTTAAACACTTACTGGTCTCACCAATCCCCAAGTTTCACAGGAACTATCCTTCCAAAACACAGTTTATTAGGAAGCACTCCCTGCGTGCTCCTCCTCCTCCTAGACCTCGTAAGTCCACCAGAAAACCTCTCCACCTAGAGCATCTACTGCTTCTAGCCAAAGAACTCCTTTTCAGGACAGGGCAGGTAGTATCTGACTGCCTGCCAGTCTTGCCTCCCCCCCACCTCCTACAGTACCTATGTCTGGCCGCCTCTGTCTCTCATCTCCATCTTTGGGCCCTCCTCACCAAAGACAAGTGGGTTCTGTCCATCCTCCAAAACGGCTACTTCATTTCATGGCTTTCCCCTCCCATATGGTAGGGCATTCCTTGACCCCCTACACAGCAGCTGCACCTCTTACAACCAGTACTGCAGACACTTGTTAGACCAGGGCACCATAGAGTCAGTTCCCTCCTCTGCAAAAGGAAGAGGCTTCTATTCAAGGCTCTTCCTGGTCCCCAGAAAAAACAGACCATGGAAACCCATCCTGGACCTCTCCTACCTCAGTCTCTTCCTAAAATTCCCTACCTTCAAAATTCTTACCCTACCACAGGTATTCATGGCTACATTAGACATAAACAATGCTTATCTTCACATCCCAACCATGCCCTCCCACAGGAAATACTTAAGATTCTTGTTGGGCTCCTCTCACTGGCAATTTTCTGCCTTGCCCTTTGGTCTTTCCACTGCACCCAGAGTCTTTACCAAATGCCTAGCACCTGTGCTGGCTCACTGCAGGACAAAGAGAATACAGATATTCCCCTACCTGGATGACATGCTGATCCAGGCTCCCAGCCAACAAATTCTGCAAGGGGATACCCACTTTGTGGTGACCTTACTGCAGTCTCTGTGATTCCAGATAAATCTGCCCAAATCTCATCTTCAATCAACTCAAGGCATTGTATTCCTAGGGTGCAGAATCTCATGGAGGCATACCTACCACCTCCAAAAGTAAGCTCCTTGTCAGAACATCTCTGCCAGGTACTTTACTCTACAGAGCTGACTGCAAGGCAGTACCTCAAGCTACTGGGTAGCCACCATACTCATCCTGCCTTTAGCAAGGCTACACATGAGGAGGCTGCAGTGGTACTTCCACTCAGCAACACAACCAGTCTCTGGAGTATATCGTACCCCTTCTACCCTGTCTAAAATAGGAAATACTATGGTGGTTGGATCAGGTACAGTGCAATCCAGGCCTTCTTCTCCTACCACCACAACCCACTCAGGTCATGCACACAGACAATTCAGAGTGGGGATGGGGAGCCACCCTCGGAACCAGGTGCAGGGCCTGTGGCCAAATCACCTAAAATCAGAACACACCAACACCCGAGAGATGAGGTCAATTATTCTAGCCCTCCATTCATTTCAACCTTTCATTCTACAGGGGACTGTTCTGATATACACAGACAACACTACTGTACTGTGGTATTTCAGCAGACATGGAGGGACCGAGTCCTACCTGCTCTGCAGGTTAGCCCTTTTGGCATGGGAATTGGATACCTCACAGGGAATCTCCCTACAGGCAACCTACATGCCCTCTCTCCACAAGAAATAGGCAGATTATTTGAGCAGAGCTAGCACAAACAACAATGAATGGATGCTGCACAGAGATGTCTTCCTGGACCTGGTCCACAGGTGGGGTATACCTCAAATAGACCTGTTTGCCTTCACCATTAACGGGCAACTTTCTGGCTTTTGCACCAGGACACCCAAACCACAGGCACTGGCAACAGATACCTTCTCAGTTTTATGGAAGGGGAAATATCTATATGCTTTCCCCCCCCTTCCCACTCATTCAGAAGGTCCTGCTAAAAATTCAGCAGGACAACCTGAAAATCTTGTTGGTGACTCCCTACTGGCCCAGACAGCACTGATTCCCCTTGCTCCTACATTTGTCCAAGGGCAATCACCACAAGTTACGCCCCCCCCCTCAGAGTGGACCTCCTCACACAGCAGAAGGGGCCACTAATCCATCCACAGTGGCAGATGCTGCACCTTACTCTGTGGCTGATAGGATTCTGATCCCATTTAGACACTTTTACAGTGAGGACATGCTCAATGTCTGCATTAGGCCAGGAAACCTAATACTAGAAAATCATCTCTCTCCAAGTGGGAACAATTTACTATTTGGTATCATAAAAGACAGCTGGATCCGCTTCTCAATGAACCCCCTATAGTGCTGTCCTATTTGTGTGAACTACTACAGTCTGGACTGGCTTACTCATCCATCAAAGCCCCACCTGTCTGTAATTTTGCCTGTCTGCCTTTGGAACCCCCACTAGCATCCAGACTCCCTTGCAAACTCTTCCTCAAAGCGGTACTGCACCTGAGGCTCCCCAAGAAACCCATTCCCCCTCCTTGAGACCTCAGCTACGTACTAGAGAAGCTTACACTACCTCCCTTTGAGCCAGCTAACAAAGCCTCTTTAAAGCACTGTACCTGGAAAGCTGTCCTTTTAGTGGCTCTAACCTCAGCCAGGAGGATATCTGAGCTCCAAGCGGTTGTGGCTACCCCACCATTTCTAGTTTTCCACAAAGATAGGGTTACCCTTGGGACAAATCCATCTTTTATGCCCAAGGTAGTCAGTGACCTGTCCCTTAATCAGGCCATTCAGCTACCTGTTTTTTTCCCAAACCCACAAGGAGACAGTGAGAGGGTGCTGCATTCCCTGGATGTTCACAGGCAGATCAGATTATACCTGCACAACACTAAGTCTATTAGACAGATGGCCAAACTCTTTGTATCCTTTCACCCCAGGGCTCTGGGGAAGGCTGTTTCCAAGCAGACTGTTTTTATTTGGATCTCAAAAGCCATTACCTTCTGTTACCAGTTCCATGGTAAGACCCTGCAATGGGGCAGTTAAAGCTCATTCCACAAGAGCAATGGCATCTTCAGCAGCCTTCTTCAAGGGTTTGGATACCTCTTCTATCCTGGAAGCTGTTACTTTGTCATCAGTCCACACCTTCACCAAGCACTACAAGCTTGACGTCATCTCCAGGTTACCACACCACCCCAACCTCGGTGAGCTTTGGCACTCACCCATGTGCAGAATACTGCAACATGGGAATAGAAGGACATAGAAAGGTTGTGTAAAATTTTAACATAACCATAGATGTCCTTCTCTTCCATGTTGCAGTATTTCTTCCCACCCTCCTTCCCCTCTTATCTAATAACTTCCCTTTTTAGATGGCAGTGATATGCAATTACCCTTAATGGACTGGCTCCGACTGGGGCTACTGTTCTGAGGCCTGGTGCATGCCAACATCACCTTTTAGGCCCACGAAATCTCGTCACATCTAATATCTGACGTACCGCAGAGAGACTGAAAGATTTTGGATGCTGACTGTATATATGTGAGACTGAAGGGGTAAACCCATATGCAGAATACTGCAACATGGGAGAGAAGGACAACTATGGTTATGGTAAGATTTTGCACAACTTTTATTTTCCTCTGAAAATCCTCAGTTGTTGTCATTATTTTTGGTAGCCCAAGACATGGCTAAAATATTCCATCTTGTGTGCAATCTATTTGTCTGGTTAATAAAATAAAAATACCCAAAGCAGCATTACTCTGGAGTAAATTATGGATTCAAAAATGTGTGTTCACAAAGGGACAAGATCAGTATAATTAGAGAGACAAGAAAATCAAAAATAAAGCAGGAGAACAGCAGAGGTCAGGTCAAGTATGACTTCAGGAATATTATGCAAGAAGAGCAGGAGGGAACATGACTAGGGTGTTTCAGACACCTGCAGATGTGATATCAGTTCTAAAATAACTTTCAAACAAATTACCTATAGCACAGTTTAAAAGAATAGTGGGTATGCAAAATAATGTTTATGAGGATGTTGTAGGTGTAGGTTAAGTGAAATCAAAAGTCCTTGAATGAGCAAAATATGACTCAGAGATGAGACAAAAGACAAGTTGTTGGTTTAGATGCGTGTTGGTAGGGTAATAGAAAACAAGAACTAATCAAGGAGACAGGCAAAACCATTAACTTACTACTAATTCAACTGATACATTTTTCATGTTTCTCTGTGTAGTGCAGTCAGGACAACTATTCTGCTGTCTACCAATTACAGCCGCTGCACAAGCAATAAACATAATCTTTTTAAAAAATTCATAGCTCCAGCCATTTACAGAATGCAGATGCTAGTAGAATAGCTTCCGTTATGTGTACTTTTAATTATTCACAGATCTCTCCCACATATATTTCCATTAAAGAAAATAGCACTTAATAAAAACAAATCTACAGCAGACTGCTGTTATAACTAAAATTACTTTTGTTGCCTGAAAATTCTTGACAGCTCTGTGATGAAGATCTCTGCCTCGCAAGTTCACAACTTTCAGCCAGATCCAGGATTCAATCCCAACCCTCTCTGAAATCTGTATGTTTTCCCCACGTCTGGAGTAACTGAGGCTCCTCAGTTTTTCCTGTATATTTTAAAAAATCATGATGGTTGATGTATCTGTTTGTATTACATTTTTATCCATATGCATTATATTTATGCAGTGTCCTTGTACCCTTGGTCATAGTTGAAATGGGTGAAAGATAAGGCACAGTTGACTGACTTAGTTAAGAAAAGGCCTAGCTGACGTACCTAATTAAGAATATATTAAAATGATAATGAATGAATGAAATGATGTAAAAAAAAAAAAGATGTAAAAAAAAAAATCATCTGACGTTCTGCTCTCAATGAATTAACTGACCACGATAAACGAATTACAGAGACTGCAAGTCACCATTTCAAACCCAATTCTTCACTAAGCAAAACTTCCTGTCTGCAAATTAAAAATTACACTTTGTACATCCCATCATTACAGTTCAGAATCAGAAGTAGCAGCAGTAATCTGTTCAAATGCAAAAAAGTGTAGTACAGTATGTACAGGCTGTACTGTAGAGCTTGATTATGTTTTGATAATAGGATTTAAACATCCTTACACACAGGTATTATCAGATCACAGTCTTAAGTGCTCAGAAAAGAAGTGGTAGAAGGCAATCGTGTGTGTGTGTGTGTGTGTGTGTGTGTGTGTGTGTGTGTTTTTTTCCTTTCTTTTACCTGGAGGAACTGGAAGTCGAAATTTTCTAATTTTTCTGGAGACGGTGTGCAAAAAGACTTGGACGCTGGCCTGGGCGGAGACTGGTCCAACTGTGCAGCTCAACTGCTGTACTTTAGTACCTTAAGTACTACTAGACTAGTACTACTTGTTCCGAGTCCATATTAATTTAAAAAAAACACAGCTAGAGAGTCGTCCTCTGCCACTCTGTTAGCTGGTCTGACTCTGCGCTGCTGTTGACTTCTACTACTTTAAATCCAGGCAATTCCACACTATTGCAACTGTATACGAAAATAGAAAAAGGCAAATAGAGTACACACACACCCCTTGAGCTCTCAGCCAAATTCTGACAGGCTGGCAGTCTGCATCACGAAGCTTATGTCATCGCACATGCCCCTGCACGTGATGATGTCAGCAGTAGCTTTGCCCCAAAAACAAAAAAAAAAAAACTTGAAAAAAACATCCAGGAAATTCAGGAATTGAAGGTGCCACTCGGGAATTCATGGCATACCATTATTTTGCCCCAAAAACTGGTAAATACCAAAGGTATGAACTCATCCTACTTCACACTTGCCCTTTTCCCCTCCCTAAATACATCCTGTAGAACTTTTTTCCTTTTGATTCCTTCAGATCTTTATCATCAGCCACAACTTCTTTAGTTGTTGAAAATATGCTTGATCTGTATATGAAACTAAAGGGACTTGAAACATTTTCACTGCTTGTATCTTGCTGTCCATCACTGTCAGTAGTTCACCGGGTAACACAGATCATCAGAAGTCTGTATGTTCAGTCTCCACACCAGGTACTTGATTCTGACACTGCAGTGTAGCATGGGGGTTTGCACTCCTGAGTGTGCCGTCCTTCGTATGAGACATTAAACTTAGGTCCCATCTGCCTGAGTTAGTGGTAGCTCAGGTGGATGTAAAAATCCCATGGCACTTACTGAAAAAAGAAGGTGAAGTCCCCTGTGCCCTGACCAAATTTCCCCTAATTAGTCTGGATACCACCTTGGTTCTCCCCTGAAAAAAGAGAACTGATCACGTGGAACTAACCCAGTCAACAAAGAATAAATAAAAAATAATCATGAGCTTCCAGTTTCTCAATTTCTGTATTATCTTTTGTTTAGTTTCTCCCCATGTATCATATCTGCCATAACAGAATCCTTTTAATCCGTTTTCCATAATAGCGCAGAATCCTATCCACATCCCATTCTTTAAATTCTTTTCTCTTTAACAGCTACATAGGAAATATCAATGTTTCTTTTTTACCTCATTGTCCTGTATCTTTCTTACATTTTATTGACATGTGATGTGATATAGTTTGTTTCAGTTAAATACACATGCACCTATGAAATTCAGGAGACCTTTTGGAGGATCCCTCATTTTATCCTAACCTACAGCTGGACTGAAGAGAAAAGGATAGGGGATTTAGCAGTCAAGCCTTTGCCAAATATACTGTTTTCAAAGTTTCTCTGTGGTGGTCACTGGCCTGTCATATACCATGCACTCTTTCAGCTAGCAAAGGATCAAGCTGTTATCTGTTATATAGTGTAAGTGCTGTAAAGAGTAGGAGAAAAGCCCACAGTCAGCCTCTATAAGTATAGGTTCATAGGTAGGTACTAGGCTATCTGCCCAAGGGCATTTATAAGCCTAGCCAGAGTGTCAGCTTTCGCTGCCCCATTGATTAATTAACTGAGCCTCTGTCAAGAAGAGCCAATGAAGTGATCCCAGGGGTGTATTTTCTGTTACCCATCCACTCATCAAGGTTTTTCTTGAAGAGTGTTAGTGAGGGGCTCTGCCCAGTACAGATGGGCATTTTGTTCCAAAGCATGGGGAGTCTCTGTGACAGGAATCTAGCTCTCCAGCATGTTCTATGTTGTTGTGGTGAGGTTTAGCTCACTAGAGCGAGTGGCTCGCAGTGACTTGGATTTCTTTAGGTGGAGCATGTCCATCAATTCTGAGTTGGACATGGCTTTGTAAGTCAGGCAGAGATCACCTCTGAGTAAGCAATATGCAACTGAGTACAGCTGGAGTTTTTCCAGTTGGGCTGCATAGGACATATGTTTGAGGCCAGTAATCCTCTTGGTGAGGTACTTTTGTGGTCTTTCCAGCTGTTGGAAGTGTCTTGTGAGGTACATCCCCAATGGGACATTGTACTGTATGATGGGTCTGATGAGTGACGTGTAGAGTGGCACTATAACCTCTTTATTTCTAGATATGAACCCTTTAGTAATTAGATGGGCTACATAGAAGGATTTCCTAACTATTTTGGCAATATGATTGTCAAAGGAGAGATTACTAGCTACCTGGGTCCCAAGATCTCTCAGTACCTCTTCTGTATTAAGGGGGCTGCCACCTATGTGGTAATTCATGGGTGTTTTGTGTTTCCCAAATGGGATGACTATGCATTTTTTGGTATTTAGCTTCAGACCATGACTTTGACATCAGGTGTCCATCACAGTAAGGCCCTTTTGGAGAATGTCCGTGTCAACCGGAGAGTCAGTTATGGCTCCCAGTTTGCAGTCATCGGCGAACTTGGTTAACCATAGTCATCCTGTGTTTGCCTGTACTTCTGAGAAGTATATGCCGAACAGTAGGGATCCCAGGACCGAGCCTTGTGGGACACTACTTGTGACTGGTTTAGAGTCTGACCTGGAGCCCATTATTCTTACCGTGTGAGTTCTGTCTGTAAGCCAGTTGGCAACCCATCTCGTGACGTAGGGGTTTATGTTCAGGCTGGCGAGGTTTTCTATAATTTCAGAGTGGGGAATGGTGTCAAAAGCCTTGGCGAGGTCAAGGCAGGCTGTGTGAACTACCTTCCTGTCATCTATGGCCTTGGTGACTGTCTCGAAGAAGTCAACCAGGTTTAGTAGGCATGCCCTTAAAGCCGAACTGGGTTGGGTCAAGTGTTTGGAGGTTCCCAATGTCTTTGTTAATGAGTTCCTTGATGATGCTTTCCATAGCCTTGCAGGCCAGGCTAGTCAGGCTTATGGGGTGATAGTTACCAGGGTCACTTGTTGCCCCTCCTTTGTGGAGCGGAATAACCGCTGCTGTGCACCATTCTATGGGCACGTAGCCTGTGGAGAGGCTGAGGTTGAACAGTGTGTTTAGGTGGGGGGGTTAGTTCATTCTGTAGTTCGTGCAAGACGCAGCTTGGGACACCATCTGGCCCCATTGACGCTGTGCTTTTGGCTTTTGAAAGGGCTGTTTTCACCTCTGCGTCTGTGATTTCCAGGACACTACACTTTTCCGGTATTGTTGTGGGCCCTTTTGGGGGTGAGAGGGGGGTGAAGTTTGCACTGAATCTATCTGCCAGGATGTTGGCATTATCAGTGGGTTCAGTATATTTTGTGCTATTTTGCACTAGCTCAGAGCATATCTTCGAGTTGCCACTTAGATTCTTGATGTAGCTAAAGAAGGCTTTGTGGTGATCTTTCGAATCCTTGGCTATTTTTCTTTCGAAGTTAGCCTTGAAGGATTTTATGAGAGACCTTAGTTTCTTACTGATACTGATCAGGGATGTCTTTCCTTCTTGGGATTTGCTTTTTTCTGAACTAGTTTTTTCCTTCTATTGTATAGCCTGTTTATCGCAGGGGTCCACCAGACTGTTTTTTTTCTCTTATGGGAGTTAGTTTTGGTTTTGCTAGGGATGGCACGATCCATGCATCCTTGTAGGTGCTCATAGAGTGCATTTGTAAAGGTTTATGCATCTTGGACACTGTTATCCTTTAGCGTGGGGGCTGTGAAACTTACCACTTCTGTCTTAAGTAAGGTGAAGTTTGCTATCGAAAAGTTTTTCACTGTGGTTTCCTTGGTTAGAGGTGGTGGTGTGGTGTGGACATCCAGAGTGATTAGTTTATGGTCTGATCTACTGATCTAACCAGTGACTGGTTGACCTTTGGTGTGGAACACTTGTCGCCCATGTTGGTGATGACAAGGTTCAATATGTTTTCACCTCTGGTAAGGGAGTTTACCAGCTGATCCAGGGCATTTGAGTTGATAAATTCCAGGAAGCCCTGGACTTGGGACTTTGTACTTGAGTAGTTTTCCCAGTTAACAGTAGGGTCATTGAAATTGCCCAATATCAGGGTGTTTGGTAGGACCTTCGTGTTTTCCAGTGTCTCTAGAAAGGCAGAGTGGTGGTCCTGGGTCATAGAGGGTGATCTGTAGCAGGCCACAATTTGCATTGCAGATTTGCCTGATGTTAGTTGCACGTGGATAATCTCGGAGGTATCATGGTGCGCCACTAATCTGGAGGTGTAGGTATCCTTGATGAATATGGATACACCTCCTCCTTTTGTGTTTCGGTCCATGTTCTGTGGCCGAAATGTGTGGTACGAGTTGTAGCCTGGTAGTGCTGGGGTGCTCTGTGGAGCCTTGAACCAGGTTTCAGTTAATGCACAGATGCTGATGCTCTCCATACTGAGGAGTGCTTCGAGTGCATGCATTTTGAGATTTAAACTGGTGTTGAGTAGCATAACCCTCATTTTTTTTTTATTTGTGCTGTTTACGAAGGTGGGTTTGACTTTTGAGCCTTGCCTAAAAAAGGTACTATGGGGGCAGCAAGAGCCTTGGCCAGTATTCGAAAGCCTATGTCGTCCCAGGCTGATGGACACTGGATCCCCTTTAAATGACACCAGAAGCTTAGCCAATTGTTGAAACTGATCATTTTTTCTTTATACTGTGGTATCATTCTTGGTGAGGGCAGGATGCTACTCAGGGTCAGGGTCATACCCGCCTGGGCTACATGATCAGAGAGCTCTTCCATGTCTCTTTTCATATAGTCCAGGAGGTACGTCTCAGGTCATTCACACCAACATGAACAATGACAGGGTCATATTTGTACTTGTTCTGGAGTGACCTGAGTGCTTGTGTTATGTGGCGGATTCTGGCTCCCAACAGGCAGCTAACATTAGCCTTCTCCTTGTCCAGCCTAGTGAGTGGGACGTCAGTGTGCCTGACTAAAGAGTCGCCTATTATTAGTGTGTTAGGTATGTTATTTCACCTTAAGGGCTGTGATTGTGCGGCACACTGATTTTGTGTTTTATGTATTGTCTGGTTTGTGACGGGAGGTGCAGGTTTTTTGGGTGTCTGCTTTGGAGGTCAGTGATGCTTTTGCAGGTTTTTATTTAGAGCCTCCGAGTATGATTTTGTGTATTTGTGTATTTGTTGCCAGTGCTGGTTTAGTATGTCTATGTGAGGCTGGAGGTGTGGTGCAAGTGTTAACCTTCTCCTCATGACTGCCTGTTCCAGTCTTGGGTGGAGAGAGCTTAGCCTCCAGTTTAGCTATATAGTTGCATCTCTCACATATGTTAATGTTTTGTGGTAGGAGGAGAGGGTTGTCTGTGTACATAAGGCAGTTATAACATTGCCTCAGGATACCCAGGTTTACCAGCTGGACTGGAGAGTATACCTGAAATTGCCTTTTGGTCATGCCTGAATAGTAGGGTGAGCTGCTTAGTCACTTGGTTGGTGAGGGGTGAATAATGAGCCTTGCCCTGCTGGGCAATCAAGTGTCTGGGTATATTAGTGCTTGTTATTAGGTCTGAGCAAGTGCTGGACTGTAGGATGCTTTTCAAGTGCTTAGGCTGAGAGTTAGACTACTTTCAAGGGAAAAACTGAATAGGGGACTTGGTGGAGCCGGGATAAAATTAGCCCTAGCTAACCGGTGCTGTCCGGACGTGCAAAACCATGCAAACGTGGTTTTTACAGCAGGGAATGAAAGAAATAGAAATTAGCCCAAAATGGCCTATAAACTACTAACTTCTAGGCTGGAACCACTCCTCCAGGGACAGATGGCTGCTCAAAGCTCCCTCTCTCACAGGTGAACAGAGAAACCTCCCTCTATCCAAGTAAATTATGGGCAACTCAGAAAATTGTAACACAGCCCTGAATTCAGCACTAGCCTGAAAACTGGACTATACTAACTTAGAAAGGTGGGAAATAAGGAAAAATTTTTTTTGAAAAGATAAGGCAAAAACAGTAAAAAAAAATACACTTGAAACACCTTTAGATGACTATAAGAAATCAGAAAAGGCTTTTAAACAAATTACCCAGTTAACCAGTAAAAAAAATCTCAAACTGAGCCCTGTTCCTCTAGTCTTCAATCAGACAAGCTCTAACTGCACACTCTTGCCACTGGGGTGCAGGGTAACCTTCTCCAAAAAAGAAGGCCTGGATTAGTGCTCAAGTTATACAAACTAAAAGCTAGATTCAGCAGGCCTGGATCTAGTCTATGCTACAGCAAACAAGGTGCACCAGTTTCAATAATAAACAGTTCAGATATGCAGGCACTGTAAGCCTTTAACTAGAAATTCCCAGCTCAGAAGGGCAGAGTCCAGCCTCTCCTCCCACAAGAGTGCAGACCATGAACCTTCTTAATGTAAAATAACTGGCCTGAAGCCCAAGTGCTTAAACCAGAACTAATACACTTAGAATAAGAGACACTGAGCCTTCAATCAGCATTTCCTAACTTGGAAGGATGTAAGCTACCTGTCCTGCCACAACAGGACAGACCACAAACCTTCTTAATGTAAAACAACTGGTCTGAAGCCCAAGTGCTTAAACCAAAAGGCTTAGAATGATAGTTACACCAAGCAGTAATAAATACAATTGAGTACTTTTAAGATGATGCAAAAGCAAAATAAAGTAATAAAGTAGGAAGAAACACAAATACAGTAAAAGCAGATGAAAAAAAGTGCACGTATTTTTTTTTTTTTAGTGAGCAAATGAGATTGGCCCAGGAGGAGTATCCAAATGCAAATTTACAAGAGGGGCGGGCAGTTTCAAAGCCACAAGCATTAAATGAAAAAACAGAGCCACAACTTCCAACTAGATCGTATTCAGTGCAACACAAATAAATCAATTTAAATGCTGTATTATTTGAAAAAAGTGCAAATAAAGATTTACTTAAATTCACTTATACGTCCAGTTGCTTACATGTAGGTCTTAGCCGCCAAAGCTTAGCGTTTAAGCAGAAAATTATCCAAAATGTACCACTTATATAAGTCAGAAACCAAATAACAATGAAGTAAACTACCCCCACTTATCACTGGCTATGCAGGAATTCTAACAAGCATTAACTGAAAAAACAGTGCCACAACTTCCAGCTAGGTAGTATTCAGTGCAATACAAATAAATCAATTTAAATGCTGTATTATTTGAAAAAAGTGCAGATAAAGATTTACTTAAATTCACTTATATATCCAGTTGACTGCATGTAGGTCTTAGCTGGCCAAAGCTCAAGTGTTTGAGTATGAGCTCAGCACCACTGAAACCTACTGCAGCATGTGAAACAACATCATGACCAGTTTGCTGACAGAGTGAGCTCGAGTCCACCACTAAAGGCTTAAGTGAAAGAACTGAGGCTTCATCCATTCTCTTGCCTCCCCCCAAGTTAGGAAAAGCTGACTGGTTAGAGTGGAACAGATTCCAGCAAAGTCCTGCCATTTCATGTAGGCCAACATGGATGCCTCAGATATTAAATGTGTAACTTGTGATGTCTTGTTTGAATTCATCCCTGTGGTTGCTGGAGTGCACCTTTGAGGAGTATAGTTTAGTTTTGACACAAGAGCAAGACCCAATGCAGGACTGTCATAAGCCAGTGCTGTTTGCTGCCTCTTGTATCTGTAACCCCAGGCACTGGGGGCCTTCCACCAGTCACCATGAACTCACCTGCCATTTGCTTATCACATGTCATGTTGGGTGAGTGCAGGCCAGCCTTACTGGAGCTAGTGGCATGGAAGTTACTCCCTATCCTTTAGTCCCCACTCATCTAGTAGGGAGATTTTGTGGTCCTTGTATACAAGAGTGAGGATAACAAGTTCTTCTCCATATGATCCCCTCTTTGGAGAAGCACTTAAGCTTATGGGGTAACATCTGGGTCTTCCCCCTGTAAAAGTATTGCATAATTATTTGAGAACGAAGGAGGATAGGGAACAGTGAATTATCCATTGCATGGAAACTGCCTTGAAGGATGTTTTTGCAATGGAGATGTATCTGGATTCTACTGCTAAGAAGGTTGATGTGGCCTTCATTCCCATGGTAGAGTGAAGTGATCTCCCAGCTAAGCATTCCTGAACACTTTCTATAGTGACTGCTCCAGTCCAGCATAGGTCCCAGTTTACTACTCCTTTGTCCTGCTTTAATTCAGATGATCTTTTGGCTGCATTGGCAAGATAATTTTTTTCTCTGTTACCTTGAGATTTCAGGTTCCTTACCTATCTGCCTTTACCTGTCACAGTTCCAGTCATCTTTTGTAGTCCAGGCTGTGGAAAGCTGTGAGACATTCCAGATTCTTTGGTCAAGGAGTCTTTTAAAAAGACTTGCTATGCCTTGTCCATGAGATTTAATGTAGACCATTGTAATTTTGATTATACTGACTCTCTAGCTGGGCAGTAAGCTCAAAAATGTGCCTGCAGTGGTTGGTGTGTTTTTGGCTGTCTTTGAATGAGTTGAAGCAGACCATTCTGAATGCTCCCTTTCAGGGTTTTTTCATTTGGATTGGCTTAACACAGGAAAACAAAAGTCTCAGATTAACTTTGGCATATCTGGCATATCATGTATACTATTAAAATAAACTAATACAAAATACACATTACTTGCAAAACACAGGCCAGTAGCCAAACTGTTTACATGAACAACAGTCATTTAAATGATTTTTTTCTAATAGGATGATAGATTTTTATATATTTCCTTAGAGTGAACCTAGGATGTTGCCAGTTACTTTTAGGGTTGCTGCCTGAAAAAAATCTTCCTCCAAAACAACTGAGTCCTCATCTTTATTCTCAACATATTGCAACCATAGAAGCATTTTAAAATGGTGACTGTCCTTTTTTTTATCAGATATACCTTTCCTTCTCTAATTTGTATTTATCCATTATCTGGCAACATTCACCTTTTATCTTGACCGTCACCCAAACAAGTCTAATAAAGTAATCGAGGAACATCCAGTTCAAGGTTAAGTACACTAAAATATAGTCCATGAATCATGACAGTTTGAGTTCCTGTAAGGCCCACTTGTAGCTTTGTATGGCTTGCACTATAGGCTCTACATATGCAGCAGCTGAGTAAGAGACTGGGTGCCATTGTTTTGTGCCCCTGGATGAACAGAATGATTCACATAGTCTGCCACTAATTTTCATACTGGCTGCTGAGCCTTCATAATGATTGAAAGATCTAGAATACTTAAGTCTCACCATAGTCTCAAACTATTACATCCAATTAGTTCTATTAAATGCCTTTTCAGCATCTAAAGGCAAAAATTCATAATTGCTGCTTGCTCTACCAACAAGAGTGTTATGGTGCTGTCCGTGGATTGTCTGAAAGCAGTAAAGCTTCATTTAAAGCAGGTTTTGACAAGTCTAATCCAGATTGAACAATCAGTTGGTCAGAGTAGACTTGAAGCATGTGTAATCAAAATTGAAAGTGCCTTTTGTGTCGCAGGACAGGCGGGTCTTTGCCCTTCTCACAAAATGACAGCAATCTCAGCCTGCTCCCAATTGTCTGAGACCCTTTTATGCACAGAATATTGTTGAATAGTACCTGAAAATTATTTTAAGGTCCATTTGTTTTTAAATACAGTCACTTCTTCATTGTGGACAGAACTGTGAAGATAGAGATACCTGTCTGTTCAAGATCTTCCAGAAATGGATTATCTCAATCAGTGACAAGTTCACTACAGTGGCACCCTCCAATTTCTGTTTAGTTTGGCAGGGCAAGCCAGAGTCAATGGTGGACATGTTCTTTTTTTCCCCCTATAATAGTGAATATTTCTGTATATGTTTTCCTTTAATTCTATGACTGCTTTCAGAATGCAAAATGTGTTGAGGAAAGGCTCTTCCTCATCATCCTTAGTACCCGAGAAGTGTGTACGCTAATTTTCAGGTCCCTGGTAGTTCATTGGAATGTGCTGGGAAAGGTTTCTGAAGTTCACTTCTGAGAAAGCATACAACTCTACCTTGGGGTGAAACTGTGCTTTTTAGACACATTGCTGGCTGCTGCTGAACTTTTCAGTGTAAATCAGAGATGATTGAAGTTGACAGAGTCTTCCAGCAGTTATTCTTTGCTGTGTGGAAAAGGTTACAAGTGATCTTGAGAGCCTTCAAACACCTGTTTTACTTGGGTTTTAGTTATTTCAAATTCAGTGTGCCAGTAGTTATTTCAAGTTCTGTATGCCAGTTTAAAGTGCATCATGACCTTGTGGAGGGAAAAACTGTGGTGCATTACTAAGTTATTAAAACAACCATTCCTGAAAGTTCTTCAGGAACTTCTTTGAAGAAGTACTATCCTCGAGTATTGAATTTCATAACTGACAGGCTTTCACCATCTCTTGTTCATTAATAAAGGTTTGACATATCTGAAGTTTCTCTTGAAAATGCTAATCTTGGTGTCATTTACCTCTGTCAGTAGGATGTTAGAGTTGCGCACACTTCTAGTGAGAACTGTATTTGACTTTTCCAAGGATTGCACGCTCCTTAGGGACTGCCTTAGTTCATTCTGAAAGTAGTCTTATAACTATCCTTAAATTGACCGATTTGCCCAGCACTTTCTTTCTGGGAGCAGAATCCAGGACAAAATAGCCCCTTCTATCCTTGACTGGCATTGTCAGCAAATATTTAAATTGAGAAAGGGAAGTTGATTTCAGGAAGACAGAACAGTTTGTGTTCACAATAGGAACTGATGACTGCATTGTTTTTTCCATCTAATGTCTGACTGCTATTTGGTATTTCTGGCAGTGCTACTCCAGTAAGTTTGTGAAGTTGAACATTTGTTATTTCTTTTATTTGTTAACCAAGGCAGAGCACTGATCCATATGAACCATTTTTAAACTCAGTCTGGGAAGCTGTGGCTTGCACAATAAGCAAATTGAGGCCAAGGATCTCAAACCCTGTACTTTATGAAGCGTGTTAACATTTCATAGCTTTAGTCTTCGGCATTCATTACCAGAAGGTGCTTCTGGCTACTATGTCTTTTCTGCTCCCTTACCAAACATTAGTGCTTGGATTGTAATTCCAGAAACTCTTCACTTCTAGAGCTGCATTTGTTTTCTGCCTTCTGATCCCTTGCCTTAAGGCCTTTTCTGGCTTCTGCCTCTCATGCCGGTTAAAACTGCACTGTTTGGTTTCCTTCCCAGTAGTTACACAGTGCAGTGGACTTTGTTGTAAGATATAAATGATACATTCTCAGCATGTTTGTTATCTATGAGAATGCTTTCTGCAGGGAGGGAGTCTACTACCTCTGTGCTGGTCCCTAAACCTGAATGACCTCTCTCACATACATCAACAGATGGATTTCACTTGTCAGTCAAGTGTGCATTTTTGTATTCTGGTGTATTTATAAATCTCATCTGTTTTCACTCTGTGCATAGGAGGACTGGAGATGATCATACCATCTAGTCCTACTCTTGACATAACTGCATGCCACAGCAAAAGGTGTACACACACCCACACATTGGAGCTAATCTTTTTAAGTACTATGCCAAGATGCAAATACCAGAAGAAGAAATTCTGTCAGTTAATCACTGCATAAGGCTTCTAGCAGATCAACTGGAAATGGTACATATCAGTTATGATAAACACTTCATATAGCTGTACCTCATGTGAGAGCACTTCCTCTCGGGAAGTCCCTTCCTTTGCCCCCCCCCTGACAGGGTTTTTGGGTGTCGTCTTAGTCCATCCATTGGGTGAGTCGGGAAAGAACTGGAGAGAAGATGTGTCAGTCTTCCCCACCCCACCCCCCTTTTGGGCTTCTCAGTAATATGAAAGTTGGCAAAATGGAAACCTGATTCTTCTGAAGGTTACTTTGGACAGCACAAGTGATGAATATATTTCTGTTGGTGATGCGTTTACATTTGGGAATTGTTGACTAAGGCTCTGTCTAAAGATCTTGAATTTCTATAGATACCCTAGCTGTAAAGCTTCTTTTTCAGTAGTGTAATTTTTCCACCTGCCTTTATTTGTTTGATGGTTAACTATTATGCAGCTTTAATGGTATGTTAACAGTTAACTACATTTTTTACTTCTTGGAGCATAATAAGAGGTGGGTGAGTTGCTTTTGATTTTACAGATAAAATCAATATATAATTATCTGAGTATTTAGCGTATCTGTGCTTTACTGATTGCCCATATTCAGTTTACCCTTTTTTTCTGTCTTACTTACTGTCAAGAATAGTTTTGAACAAAGGGTAGATACCAAGTCTGGAGCTAAAAGCAGATCAGCTCAAATATGCTGTGCAAGTTGCTATGAAATGGGGTTGACTCACACGCTGTGAAAGCAGTCTGTTCTAACTGCTACTTAGCTCTGAAAGTAAAAAAAAAATAGCCTTGTATTGCTCTCTGTGATGATAATTTAATGTTCCTTTTCAGAGAAAGGGGAGCAGCCAATAAGTTGGTACGTCGGACAGAGAAAAAACTGAAGGAGATATTTATGCAGGTGGAGGATGAACGTAGACATGCCGATCAATATAAGGAGCAGGTAATGTATCTGTTGACATTTCATTGTGAATGACTAATGAAGCAGAAGGGAGCGGAGAATATTTGGGGTTGTGTTCTTAGTAGACTGCCTTGGAAGTCTTGATGGAGAAAACAGTGACGTGATAAAACATGCAAAATTCTACTGGGGAGTAGGGGGTTGGGAGTATCTTGCTCTTTCTCTTGATCCCGTGTAGGTAAAACATATGAACTCTTGGGGATATCTAGATTGTAGAATTCTGATGTCAGGATTTTGTTTGGTATTTTCTCCTTTAGAAACTACTTTTTTTCCAGAAAATATTTGATTATAGGAAAATGCTTCTGTAGATCTTTGCATCCCCCCCATTCTCTTAGGAAAAATGCAGATGTCTCCTGATTACTATAGCTGTCTATCTGTATAATGACAAATGGTCTTTTGGCTTACACAGTGGTTCTTTGTCAGGTTCATGCTGGTAGTCTGATTTTACTCAGACTGAAGTTATATTTGTGGCTTGGAAGAAACTTCTTTGTACCCCCTTTAAAATACAAAATAGTTTTTTTTTTGTCTATTCCAAGTCATACACACCTGTCAACTGTCATATGCCACACCTTTATCAGCCTACTTCCATATATTCTTGACTGTTTTTTTTTTTTTCAAAATCAAATTTAAAAACAAAAGGCAAACGGATGATGGAAAAGAGAGAGATAATTAGAAACTTGTTCTGGGAATGTAATGAGAAGGCATATTAAACAAATCCTTGCATAGTACTTTGTCAGAAATGTTTTGTGGGGAGTAGATTATAATTAAGGAAATTATTTTTCTGAGCTGGGATAACGTATGTAAATTGCCTAGTTGTAGTAAGGCCTTACCAAGTTTAATGCTATTGGCTGACAAAAAAGAAGTTACTAGAAAACGGAAATCGAAATCTAAACCAATTGTAATTGAAGTATTAAATATTTTATAGGAGATAAAAGAACTGGTGGTGAATCCTTAGAAAATGGACAGAACAAATTACATAAAAGTAAATAAAATTTGTGGGAACATTGCATACATACAGAATAATGTTCAGGAGGAGGAAGAATGAGGTTTAAGGGAAGGCAGGAACTGAGCAGTTTATGCGATGTTGGAGTGAATGAAAAACTTCAAAATGTATAGTGTATGAAAATTAAAAAAAAAATGTTAGTATGGTTTGTTTTCTTTTCTACCACTGAATGTGAGCATGTGTTACTCTTCGGGTGCTTAAAATTTGGCTCTGGGAATATTTTTGAAATCAAGGAGTTTTGGGGTGTAACCTATAGTTAGAGATAGATATTCCACTTCATCACTGGGTAGTTTAAAATCTTCCATAATAGAAATTCTGTTAATTTGAATTCTACCCAGTGTATTTATGAACGTAAAGTGAGAGTGTGTGTGTTTTGGGGGGCATAGATGGGGGTTCCTATAGCATTATATGATTTGATAGTTGAGCTGTTTTATGTGATTTGGATCTCAGTCATTTCAGTGTTTGCGTCTCAAGGGATCTGCCTAGAAGTGATATGGTCTTTATCAAATATGGATACTCCACAATAGTTACCATTTGGCTAAAAGCTATAGTAGGCAGAAAACCCTAGTATGGAGAGTGTGGTCTGTGTTTTAAATCAAGATTCTATAAAAATAGACACATATCCACTCTATATGCTACAGAACCTCAGATAAAGGCAATTTGTTTAGACTCCTGGCATTAGTTGTTGCAAATCTTCTGTCAGGAGTCCTAGGAGGAGTGTTTTCACACCAGTGGGATGAAGTTAATATTCAAGACTTTCTAGTTCCCTAGAAAGGAGAAGATTTGAGGCCTATTCTACACCAGGCTGAACATCTATCTAGAGGTTCCTCTGCAAGATGCTGTCCCTTTAGACCATTTCCTCCTCTTCACCTAAATGATTTTTTTTAGTTACTTTCTGCAGCACTAAGGGTATTTGCAAAGTGACTGGCACCAATCACAGACTTCTGCAGATGCCAAGGAATTCACATATGTCCTTATGTGGGTGATTCTGATTCAGGCTTCTACTTCTACTTTAGATATTCTAAAATTCACAGACGTTGCTATGAACCTCCTACAGAATTTAGGATTCACTTTCAACCTAAACAAATCCTCCCTGATCCCCCCAAAAGTGTTTCTCTAGGCTGCTTTATAGATGTCACAATGCAACCTGCCTTTCTAACTCCAGGTATAACAGCGATTTACAAAGCTTTCTTTCTGTATGTAGCAAGGCAGAAGCCTGTCTGAGCTAGGTGGCATCAAAGAGCCCTTGAGTTAATGGCTTCAACCATCCTCATGATCCCTTTTGCCCTGTTTCACACGAGGAAAGCTCAGTGGTATGTCAAGCCAGTCTAGATTCAACACAAAATTTCTGTCAGCCAGTAAATTCTGATTATTCCATGTCTGGTTCAGAAATTAATTTGGTGGGCCAAGCAAGTGTACTGCAATCAGGAGGAGGGTCCCCAGCCAATCTAGACCACTGTAATAGATGCCTTGGATTATGTATGGGGGGGCTTGCTGTCAGAACACCAAGGATCCTGGGTGTATGGAGACCTTCTTGCAAAGAGCTATCTCTAACTAGTTTTATCTCCCCCTCCTCCCTGGCCTGACATCCCCTTTAGGAGGCCTATTTTACTGCATTAAAGTAACTGACCACTAGGTGGCGCCTCTATATCAGCTTCTGAATATTAGAAGTTATGTGGTCCTATCTCGCCTACATTCTTTACTCACGGGTTAAGTCTCTAATTGGCTGGGCTAACCCGGTATCCCAAGATGCACCTCGCCCTAGCTCCAGATCTCGTTTGCCGCTCGTAGAGTTAGGAAGTGGTTTCACTTGGCTGTGGCTAAGTACCCTTTTTTTTTCAAACTTTTCATAAGTCTTTAGCAGTCTGTTTCTCGTAAAAAGCTATTTTAATATCTAGTTTTCATTGTAAGTGTACTGCGTAAATGAGTAGTGTTTTTTTTTGTAGTATCCCTCTGTTTTGGCAGGCTAGGCCAGTTTAAATTGGTGGACCTAGTCCTCTCCTGTGTTGTTTTCTGTGTAAACTTGTGTTTTGTTTGGTCAGTATTTAGATTTCCTTGCTGCACCAAAGAAACGTTTAAATTAGAGTTTCCTTGGTTGTTCGTAGTTTGTTTTTTTCCCCTCTTGTCTCTGTCGTTGTCGATTGAGTGGGTGCTGTGAACTACTATGTCTAAAGAGCAGAAAGAGCATAAACCCTCTGGGTTTAAGAAATGCTCAAAATGTGGCTACAAGATGTCCATTACAGATGGGCATTCTATCTGCGTTTATTGTCTTGGTGCTATTCACCTGCAAGAGTCCTGCAGTTTTTGCCACGCTTTCAGCCCGAGGGTACTGCAGGATAGAAAAAATAAGCTGATTTTGAAGGGCCTGGTTAAGCCTTCTTTTGAGGAGTCTGTAGACTCTTCTTCTAGTACTAAGTCTAAGACTTCCAAGGCCAAGAAAAGATCTCCAGCTCCATCTGTCTCATCGGAGCCCCTGGAGAAGGTTTCGAAAGTGGATACTGCCTCCTCACCGACTCCATCTGTCTCATCGGAGCCCCCGGAGAAGGTTTCAAAAGTGGATACTGCCTCCTCGGCTCCCTTGTCCTTGGGGCCGCAGGAGGTATCTGTTGTACTGGAGTCTACCTCGGCCCCGATATTATTGGAGCCTATTCGGAGCCGGTCACCCAGTGTTAGGCATGAATCTCTGGGTAGGAGATCCCAATCTCCTTCTATTTCCTCCAAATCCTCTAGGCTGTCTGATTTGGATGTGGATAGGGTGGTCCAGAGGCTCCTGCAGTCGCCGGTGTTAGCAAAATTGTTCTTGGCTCCGACCAAGTCGGCTCCGGAGCCAGTCCCTATTCTTGTACCGATGATTCCTCCTCCAAGCACCCCTGTGTCGTCAGAGCCGGAGTGCTCCACGCCGAGTGATGTTCTCGTGCCGGCTCCGATACCCCTTGCGAGTTTATCGGAGCTGACGGCTGCAACCATGTTGGTTCCGTCCTCTGGTTTCAGTACTCTGGTTTCCTCAGTCGGACCCGAGGGGGGATACCTCTGGACTCTTGGTTCCGAGCCTGCCTCCTTCTCGGTGCATCGGCTTGGGGAACCCCGACTCCAGATGTGGTCTCCGAGATGGGTCGGTCCTCGGACTCGGGGGGGACCTGCCTTCGAGGCCATGAGGAGCGCACTGGCCAGATCGTCAGTTACATCACTCGTATCGGTCACTCCTTCCCCCTACACCCCGGCTAGAGCCTCTGACACCCCCCTATCCATGGATGGCAGAGCCCAATGGTCTGAGGATATCCCCATGAGCGGTCCTCAACTTTCTGAGGGCCCCTCAGTGTCGGTGCCTGAGGAGCCCCCTAAAAAGTTGTTGTGCAAGAGGAAGCACATAGACTCCCAGGACGAGTCCCTCACTTCCGATACCAACCTCGAGGAGTCAGAGGGGTCCCCTAAGTCGTCCTCCGATGTCTGTTTCTCCGACATCCTGGAGATCTTGAGGCAGAGAGGCGACTTGCCGTCCAAGACCCCCTCTGAGGAGGAGTCGGTATTCCTCAAAGCCTTCAGAGCTCAACCCTCTGCCTCCTGGGTGTCTCCCCCCTTCGATGATTTCCTGGATTTGATTTGTCGAAGGGTGTGGGAGACCCCTGATTCCGTTGAACCGGTGCCCAGACACACAAATAAGTTTCTTTCTGCTCCCCCGGGGAAAGAGTTCCTGACCAAAGGGGTTTCCGTAGTTGCCTTGGTGGTGGCGGCAGCCACTCAGCAGGAAGTTGCATAGGCTTCTTCTTCCGTCCATCCTCCTAACAAGGAGTCCAGGAGTATGGACCGGTACGGGAAATGTACCCTGTCTTCAGCGACCTTTACCTTGCGGTCGCTGAATTATCTTTGTCATTTTACTCTGCTCCAGAGAGGTCTCCTTAAGGAGCTAGGAGACAATCTGACGGGTAACATGCCTGAGGCGGTAGCACAGACTGTTACCGCCCAGTTGTCTACCCTTGGTTCCGTTGTCAACTCATCCATGAGGCTCATATCCTATGCAGCCAAAGGGGCGAGTAGGGCAGCTAGCTCAGGTGTAGCTCTCAAAAGGCAAGCCTGGATGCACCTGTGTCATTTTTCGGAGGCCTTTAAGTCTTCCTTCACTGACTCACCCTTTGATGGGTCCTCACTCTTCGGGACCAAAGTGAAAGACACCCTCACCAGATGCGAACAGGAGGGGAAGACCCTGTCTGCCGTAGGGGCCCGTTTCTCTCTTCCTTCTAGGCCTTACCTACCCCTAGGCTCAGAGAGGAGGGAAAATGTGGTTCAAGAAGTCACAGAAGTCTTTCCCTGCCACTCAAGGTGAGTCCCCCTCCAGAGGCAGAGGAGGGGGAAATTATTCTGGAAGATGCCATCCTAGAGGCAGAGGAGGCCCCCGCAACTCGGGAGACCGCGATTCCTTTTTAGCGGGTCTTCCTTTCAGTGTTCCTTTCAGTGTTCCTGAGGCATTGCCCGACTGTGCTGTTCCAGAGCCAGTCGGGGGCCGAATTTCGTTGCATCCGGAAGCCTGGGAAAGCATCACTCAGGATTGTTGGGTGCTTCGAATAGTTACCGGAGGTTACACTATTCCCTTTTTATCGACACCCCCTCTAGTCAAAAGAATCCCGGACGTTCCACCCTGTCAACGGGATCAAGCAGCACTAGAAGTTTCAAACCTGCTAGAAAAAGGAGTCATCCAACCAGTCCCCTCAGACCATATCAGATCAGGAACTTACTCAAGACTCTCTTTGGTGCCGAAAAGAATAGGGGACCTGAGGCCCATTGTGGATCTCAACCGATTGACTCACTATGTTCTGAAGTCCAAGTTCCAAATAGTCACTCTTCAGTCCATTTTTCCCTTGCTGGAAAAAGGAGTATGGATGTGCTCCATTGATCTCAAGGATGCCTACTACCACATCAAGATGGACAAGGCATCCAGGAGTCAGTCACCCTTCCGGCTGGGAGCCAGACACTTCCAGTTTCGTGCCCTGCCCTTTGGTCTCACCACAGCCCCAAGGGTGTTTACCAAGTGTATGGCAGTGGTGACAGCTCACCTGCGATGTCGGGGATTCCAGGTGTTTCCATATCTGGACGACTGGCTTCTCACTGCCCCCACCAGGCATCTTCTCATTCAAGCCAGGGAGGCTACCATTACACTTTGTCAACAACTAGGAATTACCTTGTACTGGGAAAAGTCTGCCTTGCTGCCTCACAGCATGTTGTTTTTATAGGCGCAGAGCTAGACTCTATTCAAATGTGGGCCTTTCTGCCACAAGAGAGGATAAGAGTGCTGCAGTCTCAGATTCATGCATTGTTGCCCCTCAAGAGAGTTCAGGCCAGGTTAGTTCTCCAGCTCCTGGGATCCATGGCTGCCACCATCATGCTGGTGCCTCTAGCCAGGTTACACATGCAGATCCTACAGTGGCTCCTTTCGGCCCAATGGTCCATTCAGAAACTTCCTCTTTCCCACTTGATACTTCTCACAGAACGGTGCAAAAAAGACCTCCGCTGGTGGCTATGTTCCACCAATCTAGACAAGGGAAGGAGCTTGATTCCTATGTCTTCAGTGGCCACGGTGACCACTGACGCCTCCCAGATGGGGTGGGGGGCATTATCTTGGCAGGACGGTCCAAGGCACGTGGCAAGATCACGAGGTACACCTGCACATCAGTGTTCTAGAGATGAGGGCGGTATTACTAGCGTCGCGGGCACTCCAAAGCTCTCTACCTCTGGGAACGATTGCAATTCACTCGGACAGCATGTCCATGGTGTGGTACCTGAACAAGCAGGGGGGGGAGCCAAGTCTTATCCCCTCTGCAGAGAGGCCATGTGAGTGTGGCATTGGGCAGTGTCTTCCCAACGGTTTTTAGTGGCAACGCACATTCTGGGAAAGACCAACGTGATAGCGGACAGGTTGAGCAGAGCTATTCTGATGCCTTATGAGTGGTCCCTGAACAACAGAGTGGCGGTTCAAATTTTCAACAGGTGGAGTCAGCCTTGCTGCGATCTCTTCGCCAGCCCTCTCAGTGCCAAATGCAGCAAGTACTTCACACTGATCCCCCGACAGGGGGAGTCCCCCAGGGACGCTCTAGTCCACAATTGGCCCTCCGGTCTGGTCTATGCTTTCCCTCCGTTTCCTCTGTTATCAAGAGTGATTCAGAAAGCCATATCCTTGGGAAGCAGGATGATTCTAATTGCTCCACACTGGCCTCGACAGGTATGGTTCCCTTTTCTTCAGCAGTGCGCAGTGGACGGTCCTTGGACCCTGGACCCAGTGCCAGACCTACTGATTCGCATGTCAGGACAGCTTCATCCCTCCCTGCGAACCCTCAGGTTGACAGCCTGGCTGCTCCACTTCCATCACTAGTTAGACAACATTCCTTTTCACCTGAGGTGGTACACATCTTGTCTTCGTCTCGTAAGTCTTCCACCAGAAGGATTTATTCCAGCAAATGGAAGAGATTCTCCATTTGGGCTCAGGCCCAAGGTTTGGACCCCTTCACAGCCCCAATTCCGTCGGTCTTAGATTTTTTAGCCATGCTTTTCCGATAGGGCTCCGTGCCTGCTACCATTAAGGTGCAGCTGGCTGCAATTTCCAATTTTCATACATCTTACGAGCCTTCTCTTATGGGCCATAAACTTTGTAAGACCTTCTTGAAAGGCGCCTGGTTACTTCGCCCTCCTGTTTCAGAACCTGTCATGCCATGGGATCTAAACCTTGTGTTACAAGCCATCACTTCACTGCCCTTTGAACCGGCTGCCACATGTGAATTAAAATTCCTGTCTTGGAAGACTGCTTTCCTAATGGCCATTACATCGGCCAGAAGAGTATCAGAGATTCAAGCTTTGTCCATTAAACCTCTGTATTTGACCTTTCATAAGGACAGAGTTTCCCTGAGACTTAACCCGTCCTTCCTTTCAAAGGTGTCATCCACCGTTAATCTTCATCAGTCTATTGAGTTACCAGTGTTCTTTCCAAACTTTTCCAATAAAGCAGAGCTTAGATTTCACCAATTGGATGTGCACAGATAACTAAGATTCTACTTACACAGGACTAAGCATATTAGAAAGTCTGATCAACTCTTTGTGTCCTTCTCAGAAAACAGAACAGGTTGTCCTATTTCCAAGTGCACAATTTCTAAATGGATCAAAGATTGTATTTCCTTTATCTATTCATCTGCAGGCAGAAATTTACCTTTTAATAAGGGTATCCAAGTTGACATCTCAAGATAGTGTTTTTGACCACCATAAATCAGTATTAGCCAGGAATTTTGTATCTAGAGGCTACAATCAGACACAGGTGCATGCAGACATTGCCAGAGGTGATCGTTGTAGGGAGAATATAGGGGCACCTCTGATCAACAGATCTTACCCCTATGATCCTATTAAAACAACCAGCAATCCAGCCACTATGAACAGGATAGTTATCCCTTTCACCAACAGGAATCACCATGTATTGGATGTTCTTAATAAAAATTGGAGATTGTTGATGGTTGATGAACGGATTAAGAGCTTGGTTGATGAGAGACCCCGAGTAGCCTACAGAAATATGCTGTCTCTCAACAGATTACTTTGCTACGATAAGGCTTACCAGAACAATAGAACCCCACGAAGAACAGGCACATTTAGTTGTAATTCTTGTAATCAATGCAAATATGTATCCTGCTCTGATAATTTTACACATCCCATAACACGACGTTCTTACTATTTTAGACAATATGCAGATTGTAGATCCACCAACTTAGTCTATTTTGTTGTTTGTCAGACCTGTAACGTTTTTTACGTTGGCATGACAACAAGATCCCTACGGGAACGAATGAGGGAGCATCTGTATGCTATTAACAAGGGCAATACTACCAATGCCCTAGCTAAGCATGTTTTAGATGAAGGATGCTCCCATAGCTTTAAATTCCAAGTTTTAGAACTGGTGTCTACTACCAGCCGATTGGGTAATGTAAGGAACACTACAGAAGAAAGGGAAGCTAAATGGATACTTAAATTGCAAGCACACAAGTTTGGGTTGAATGATAGAGTGACTTTGAAGCCATTTTTAGCTAACAGACCACTTCGACACTAGTTTATACACTTTTAGCTAATATTGCCAGTTTCCCTTATCATGTCATTATTTTTTATTATTTTTATTTTTTGGTTTTTCATTTATTTCTTTTTTATTTGTATATGTACACATGTTGAATACTAGCATTCTGATTTGCTGTTTTTAATTGGGAAGTGACATCAAGGTATGTATTTAAAGGGAGGCATTTTGGTTATTTTTATGTCTGATGAAGCGTTTGTTATAACGCGAAAGCGCTAACACTGCAGTCGATTCTTTTATTGTCATACAATAAACGTGGTTTTTACTACTTGGAGGAGAGAGTTTTTGCCTATGTTTTGCAGTACATGGTGCACCTTCTTGTTCTTTCATTTGTGCATCTATTTTCATCTTTGAAGGTGCTTTATCCAGCAGGAACTATTCGTTGTTTGTGATATTAGAAAGTCTGATCAACTCTTTGTGTCCTTCTCAGAAAACAGAACAGGTTGTCCTATTTCCAAGTGCACAATTTCTAAATGGATCAAAGATTGTATTTCCTTTATCTATTCATCTGCAGGCAGAAATTTACCTTTTCCCATCAAAGCTCACTCTACCAGGGCAGTGTCTACATCAATAGCTTACCATGCCAGGCTTTCATTGGATGATATTTGTGCTGCGGCCACCTGGGCCTCTCCGCACACCTTTATTACTCATTACAAGTTGGACTTGGCTTCTAGGGGCCTGGGCTTCCTTTGGTTCCACGGTTCTCAGGAGTATTTTCCTATGAGCCGCCCAGGATAGAGGTGCTGGGGACGCTGTCCCATGAGTAAAGAATGTAAGTGAGATAGGACCACATAACAGGTAGTTATGTACTCACCATAACAATCAATGTATGTGGTCCATCTCGCCTCACATTCTTACGTACCCTCCCACCTGCCCCCTTCCTGTAGGATTTGGAGGAAAATTGGCTCTGAGAACCCTTCAATGTCAGTTGTTTTTTCTTTCCTTTCTGGCTGGAGCTCCTTCCAGTGGTGGTTGTGTGTGGGGTGTGACTGGAATGGCTGCAAACTAGATCTGGGGCTAGGGCGAGGTGCATCTTGGGATACCCGGTTAGCCCAGCCAATTAGAGACTTCGTGCTAGAGAAATAAGTTGGCCAAGTCGGAGCCGATTCTCAGCTCTGAACCCATGAGTAAAGAATGTGAGGCGAGATGGACCACATACATCGATCGTTATGGTGAGTACATAACTACCTGTTTCTTCACACTTGCTTATCCATATCTCCCTAACTCTCTTCCATTTTTCTTCTGACTAACTGTTTTACCATCTCTCCCTCGACCTAAAATATCTTTAATCACACTCTACCCCTCATACAATCTAACTCTATTCCTGCCAGCCTCTCCACATTCCTCTATATTCTCTTACTTTCAGATTTACCCGCAAAATTTCATACTTCACTGATTGTCATCCTTGACAATCTACTCTCGTGTCTCTACCTGCTCCGTTTGCCCTGCGGGCTCACTGCGCTCCCCTACCCTGCCCCCAAATCTCACCCGCCCCCAGTGCTCCTACATTTAATCCTCTATAGCCACACCACCATCACATTCACTCCAATCAAGTTACTCATATCATTAACACCCCCAACCCCCATTATCTCAACACACCCTTTGTTACCTCTCCTCTCATCCCTCCTTGTTACAACACCCTACCTATTGACAACTCTCCTAACCTGCTCACAAAACTCTACCACCCATTTTTGTCCCACTTCTCAAGTAAATATAATGTCTTCTTAAACTATCCCACACCAATTACAAGTATTATTCTTACTCTCTCTCTTACCTCCTCTAACCACTGCCTATTTCTTAACCTCCTATGAACAACCACTATACTCTATCCCCTCCAAACACATTTCCACACCACCATTAACTATCTATCCAAACCTTCTTAACTTCATATCCAAACCCAGCTACCTACTAGCCAAATATCATAGACTAACTCACATTAAGTATACTAACCGAAATGCTAGAAAATTAATAGATTTTTATTGTAAGCCTCTCAACCCTAAACACACAACACTCCTCCACTCCCTACTAGATGGGGACATTCACCCTAACCCTGGCCCAAACTATAACCTTAACACTCCAAACTGCAACCCAAATAAAACTAGTACCCTAACACCTATCAAACCTTCTAACTCACTCTCTATAGCTCACGTCAATATACACAACATTTGCAATAAAATTGCTAAACTTCATGCCCTTTTAGATGTCCACCTTTTTGACATCTTATGCCTATCTGAAACCTGGCTAAAACCTACTGTTAAGGACAATGAAGTCACCCCACCAGGCTACAATATCATTAGACTAGACTGCACAGCCAAAAAGGGAGGAGGGGTAGCAATCCTCTGTAAAGCAGAGCTACAAGTTAGCACTGTAAATCTTAGCCCACCTTCAGACAATAGTGCTCAAATATGTATCTCTAAATTTCAAATCAGCACACTTAAGGCCATAAATATTATCTGTATATACCTTCCTCCAGGAAATAACATCAGTACACTTGAGAATATCCTTAACTGGCTTTCCATAAATCTCCCACAAGAAACCATAGTCCTAGGAGACTTTAATATAGACTGGAAGACCTGTAGTAATGCACACCCAACCACCCATATCAACCTTTTATGGCTTCTCACAAACTATTGACTCCCCTACCAGCACTAATAGACCCAACAACAAAGAGAGTACCTTGGACTGGATACATACTAATACTCCCCATCAAGCATACAAAGCAGGAACCCTCCCAGATGACCTAAGTGACCATTCACTAACCTATATTATCAGACATAAAACCAACCTATCTTTCCTTTTCTAATACAGAACACTACACACCAAAAAACAATTTAACCCGGAACTTTTCCAAACTGAACTCAAGCAATGTAATTGGTCACCATTAAAATCTCTCCCACTCAATGAAGCAGTAGATTACTTAAATTCTACATCCCTAATCATCCTGGACTATCACACCCCATCACGCTTTGTTAGAAATAAAACTAAACCAGTCCCTTGGTTCACTAATACTAGGCAAAAAATCTTTCTTAGAAACAAATCCTGGGCAAAATGGCGTTCTACTAAAAATCCTTCAGATCACCAAATCTTTAGACAACATAGAAATAATACAAAAAAAAGCCATCCTGTTAGACAAAAAGAACCTACAAATACAGCAAACCTACCACAAGGAACCACAAAAGTTTTGGACTAGCATTAACAAACTTCTATACCCAGGTCAATCAGTCACTCCCAACCCCCTTGGTCCAACCCTGACAATCCCTCTCAAACTGCTAATGCCTTCAATTCTTTCTTCACTGATGCTATCCAAAATCTTGCTAGCCATCTAGCTCCTGATACCTCAAATCTGCCTACTTCTACCACTATCCCACCCCCACCATTTCATTTACAACCAGTGTCTACTTCCTTCATTTGCTCCCTTCTCCAAAGATTAAAACCTACCACCCCCTCAGCAGACCAACTCCCAGCAGAAATCCTACAAAAAGGAGCTAAAGCCATTGCTTACCCCATTTCCATTCTGATCAACAGAACCATAGGTGAGGGAACGATCCCATTCATCTGGAAAATTTCCCATATCATATCACTACTTAAAGGGGGACACTCCAATGACTATTCTAACTTTCGTCGTATAGCTCTGCTATCGTCACTTGCAAAAATAATGGAAAAATGCATCCATAAGCAACTACTTAACCACCTTCTCCATAACAACTTACTTGCCAACTGTCAACATGGATTCAGACCTTTCCACCATTGCCCTTCTATCCTTCACAGACAGCATCAATAAAAACAGTAACAATAATAATCTTTCCTCTGCAGTCTTCATTGATTTATCTAAAGCCTTTGATATGGTTAATCACCAACTCCTCCTACACATACTGAAATCCTTTTCACTCAGTCCCCTAGCCATGAATTGGTTCAAATCTTACCTTGAAAACCAGCAACAGGCTGTATTCTGGCAAAATAAACTCTCTAATAACCTTCCTATTTCCCTTGGTGTTCCACAGGGCTCCATTTTAGGCCCACTCTTATTTTTCATTTATATTAATGACCTTCAGTCAGCAATCCCACACACCACCTGCATTCAATATGCAGATGACTCTACTATTATCTGTACAGCCACCTCTCAAACTGAACTAAAATCTCTTACCCAAAAAGCTTTCAATACTGTAGAACAATGGTTCTCAAACCGCTGCCTGCTCCTTAACCCTAAAAAAACTAAACTGTTACTCTTCACACCAACCCAAAACTCTACCCCTATTCATCTCACACTCACATCTAATGATGGTACTATTATTTCTCCCAACACAACCACTAAACTCTTGGGAATAACAATAGACAACAACCTCAACTTTGATAGCCATATAAACAGCACAATAAAATCAGTGAACAAAAAACTGGGATCCCTTTGCAGAATCAGGACCTTTCTTACACCAGTGGCTAGGACCACTATAGCCAGAACCCACTTAATCTCAACTCTACTCTATGCTTCCCCTATATACACTAACCTTTCTAAAATAACCTTAACAAACTGGCAACATACTATAATAATATTGTTAGATTTGCTACAGGCTCTCTTTTCAGACCTCATCACTGTCTGAACCTAAAACAACTAGACTGGCTAGAATTTCTTAACCATCTTCAATTTCACCAGCTTGCCATTGTCCACAAGACCCTGCATCAACCCACAACACTCCAATACTGTCTACCATCATTACACCTTACAGTAATCTCAAGAACTTACGCTCCTCAAACAAACTGCTGATCAACACTTCAAGATCCAATAACTCATCAGGTGACTCCCTGTACTCTAACTCTGTAGGAAAGCTATGGAATTTACTACCCACTGAACTCACAACTCAAAATTCTCTTTCACTCTTTAAAAAGAATCTAAAGCTATTTCTTAAGACACACTGCCTATGCTCCTGTACTAATCCTGACTAACGTTTTTCCTTTTAAACTAATAATTACTCTGAAACTTTATAATTTTACCCTAAAGAAGCAAAATACCATATTATTGCAAATACAATTTATGTATATATATTGAATATTGCACCATCTCTTGTACATTACCCATTGATTCTTACTGCTAATGTTATCCTCACTGACTATTGTATTTGTACAAAAAAATTTATTTTGTTGTTACAATTGTATTTTTTTAGTTTGATCTGTTATGACTTTTATATTTCTTTTTGTATGTTTATCTTGGAGCTTTTCTCCCCGGGCCTCTACTGAAAATGGACATGTATCCAGCTAGACTAGCCTGGTCAACAAATGTAAAATAAAAATAAAAAATAAAAATAATCATTATTAATGAGGTGATGACATTAATTAATGGATTCAAAGCTCTGCACCAGTTGTGGACTCAGATATTCTCTCTATCTTGACTGACAGCATCACTGTTGTGGTACATAAACACAGTGGGACAGAATATTGCATCATATGTAGACTAGCTGTGATTGCCTGTGAAGTGTCCTTTGAACACTGTCTTTCTTCATGCAGTCTGCATTCACTCCCATCTGAACACTGTAGCTGACTTTGTATGTAGGCCCAGGACAGTCGGTCAGGAGTGGTCTTCCTTCACCTTGCATATAGGTTTGTGGAGTCCCTCAGATAAACAAATTTCTATCAGTTTAAACTGAGCAACTGAGGGAGTATTTTGCTCCAGGAATCCTTGCAAACAAGCAGTGGTGACATTCTTTTCAGTAGTCTGGAATGGGAAGTTTGTGTGCGTTTCCACCTTTTCTTGTGATTCTCAAAGTATTTCTAAAGATAATAAAGGACAGTCTAAGGATGTTGCTGTTGACTCATTTTGGCCTAGACAACCTTGAATCTATCTTTTGAAAGAATAGGCCAAGGGCCATTACCAGACTTTTCCTTTCTTGGTGGATCTCCTTACTTTTGACAAGGGATCAGTATTACATCCCAATCTAGACCCTGAAGCTCACAGTATGGGTGATATGATTTTAATTCCTTTCAGATGCCAGTTCTGTGAAGATCTGCTGTAAATTTATAGAATGTCTACAAGCTTAACATGAAATCTTATTTATCCAAGAAAAAAAAATTATCTCTTTGGGGTTAGAGAGGAAGGACCCCAGTTTACCAGATGTGCCTTTTCTCTTTCATTATCTTAGCGAGCTGTTCTAGTCTGGTATATCCTGCGCTTCCATCAAAGTACATCTTTTTGTTCGAACATCTACTGTTGTGATAAGTTACCTGCACAATTGTACTGTGTTTATCTTTCACACACATGGGATTATACAAGGTCAACCTGGTTGCAGTAGGGGTTATTGTACTCCCTCATCTTAGAATACTTTGAGAATTCTGAGAATTTCAAAGCTACTGTCTCTGAAGTGGATATCTCCACCCCCTTTGAGATACTGTCAGGATGAAAAGAAAATCTTAGCATGACCTGTGGTCCATATCCCTTTCACAGAGAAGTGAGCTGAGTTTCAGGGAAAGAAGTTTAAGGAGTCGGGGGGGGGGGGGTCATTCTGCTCTTGAATTCAGTCATTAGGAATGCCATCAAGACCAGTCTGGAGCCACCCAGGCCCCTACCTCATCAGCCCTGGAAAAAGGCTGATTCCCTTTACAATCCAACACATATGAGGACAGATAAATTTCTGGTATTGACTTCTTTGCCAGCTACTTGGTCCATTGTAGGTCACAGAGACCACCGTGTTTTGCCACTGGATAGAGAGCAAAGAACTTAGGGCAAATATGGTAGATGGGTTTCTTATCTGCTACAACGGGGACTTTAGTCCCAATTTCTGGGGCCATGTAATTAGAATGGTACTTTGTAAGTTTCACTTACTGTGTGTCTGGAATGTAGAGGAGGATCTTTGTGAGACTGTTCTTATTCTTGCCTGTACTTTGGGTTTAAGTACCGTGCTGAAATTCAGACTGTTCTGATAATACTCTAGTATCTCGGAGTAGAGATGCAGGCTCATATGTGTTCCTGAGTTTAGGACATCAAGGCTGAGTTTGTCCTTCCCTAAGGAGAAACTAAGAAATGAGATTTATGGAGGCCCACTTTCTGAGAGGGAATAGACTTTTGCAGACTTAAACAGGACCAGTGATCTCAGGAGGGAGAAGCAGGCCCTTAAAGTTTTGGAGACTCTGTATGATTACCTCACCATCAACACCATTTCTATTTATCAATCCCCCAATATTGGAGAAGCTTTGGAGTAAGTGTCACATGGTCTTGAGCTTTCTTGTGCTATCAAAGTTCAGGATAGATCCTCTGCTGCCCACATTACAATCCTGACTACATTGTGTGACTGCCCACGGGGGATCAATTCTCAAAGCTTCTGGTGTTGACAGCTCTCATAGGAACATAGAACAGTACTAAGCAAGTAGTCAATACAGGCGTGAGATGCCCAGCATTTTTATTTGTATTTGTTTACTAGAATAGAGCACTAATTTAAAACTAGCCAATTTCAGGCACAGCCTGGGAGAAAGAAACATGGAAAAATGAAGCAAGTCAAACACGAATGCAAACAGAATAAAGTAAAGGCTAAATAGTGTAATCTCACTTTCTTTATCTATGAGAGAGAGAGAGCCCCTTTGATAATTCAATCCATTAATTTAAGTTTACTTTGAAAGCAAACACAGTATTGATTTTGCTTTTTTCATTATGTAGGGGAAGTTTGCTCCACTGGTGGGGAATGTAATGGGTTAAGAACCTCTCTCTCCATTGAGTTGTGTTAATTTGTTGGTATCGAGAAAGAGCTTTCATGTGGGCATGAAATTGTGCTTTACTGATCCTATTAGGACAGCAAAACAGGCCTGGTTCCTTCTTAGGAAGACTAGAGATAGGTCAGCATGAAGTAACTGATAGGTTATAAAATACTGGGGAAAGTCAAGCTAATCTGTCAGGATAGCTTCAGATTTTAAGATCTTGATTTTCTCATAAATCTCTGTGGCCATTGTTTGACTAGTGCACTTTATTTGGTACATGTCTAAAAGGATTCAGGTTGACAAAGTTGAAAGCCCACTCATAAAAGGATGAAGTGGATTATAGAGGTGATCTGCTTAGGCAAATCTTGAAGCTCATTGTTTGTCCCTCACAAAGAGCTCTGGTGATGAATCAGTCTGCTACAAAGAAGTACTTGAGATAGACCATACTGGGTAGCTGGAAGAGACCAAGAAGGCTGTCCTGTTATAGTAATGAGAATTTTACTTCTGTCCTCTCCTCGTCCCAAAGAAGCTGATAGCTTTCAACCCATTCTAGACCTAATAGAGTTTAAACAGCACAACTAGCATGTTTGTGTTCCAGATGGTCAACCTTGTAGTTGATTAGGCCATTGCTCCCATTGGGTATCTGGATGACATTTCAGAGGACTAAGAGATTTTGTATCAGTACTTGGGGTCTGCACAAGAGACTGAGCCTCGCTATGGGGTAGTGTTTGTGCCATTTGGGTTTTCTTCAGTGCCCTTAGTCTTCACCCAGGTGTTCGCGTTGGTGGCTGAAGAAATGTCGCCACTGAAGAAAATGTCAAAAAATGAGACCAGACAAACTCCGTACTACTGCATCTGTTATACTTTGTCTTAGAATAAATTCTTGCCAAACAGTTAATTCTTTCAGAGCTATTTCAATTCTATTATAACACAGCTAGACAGATGAGTAGACTAAAGCACACTTAGTCTAAACGTCACTACTAAGTGAAACATGCTGTCCAGTTTATATCCTCTTTTCAACCAATGTTCTTATTAATGTCCTTGTGACGTGTTCTTCTGGTTTCTATCTGTCATGAAAAAGTCCATGGTTATTTCATGCCCTTTTTTGGTCCTCGCTGTATCTGAAGACTTCATAAAAGTCTCTCCACATCATCTTTTCGTCACTTGACCTGTCTGCATTTTATTTATTTATTTCTGCATCTGAAAGCCAAGAAAGTCGACTTCTTTTTTTTTCTATAACAGGATGCCTGTTACAGTAAAGCCCACAGCTATATGTTATTAATATCTAAGCTGAACATGAAAAGAAATAACTTTTTTTCCAAAGCAAGCCATATTATTTTTGAAAACTGCTGTTTGGCCTTGCACATTTCCTTCACTGTACACTCACTATAATTTTGGGGAAAGCATTTTCATTTACACAATATCTATCAATTCCTACTTTTTTATTTAAGGCCCATGAAAATTGTAAGACAATTTACAAAACAATACGATCTTTAGTGCTTTGCATCTGTCTATCCACTGCTGCATACGAATCCCTTGCACTTATTTTTATTTCTTCATACACTATACTGATGTTTACAGTTGTAACTTGATTAATGCTTTTATTAACACAAATCTTATAATGACGATAAGAGCAATTAATGCGGAAAATATAGTACACCACCATAGACACAAAGCCATTATTACTTATTTATTTTTAACTGTTTTTATGCTTCCTTAAGCAAGTTGTCAGTCTTGCAGTTGCACACAAGCATTTCAAAATCTTGTCAATCTTGTCAAGTTAACCCTTGCTTTACAAGGCAAAACCTTGTATTAGAAACAAGCATATTTCTTTTGCATTGCATAATTTCAATATTGCTTTTGGAAAAGAATATTTTAAAAAAGCAATTTACAGGAAAATATAATCCTCTGTACTTAATAGCCTTTCTTCATTGTTAACAGCAGTTACTTGTTTGACAGTTTTAGAACACATCTCTTCTGTTATCTCTTCTGTTATATCTGAGATAGTCCCATAAGTTGCATTTGCTATTAACTTTGTAACTTTCTATATTGGCTTAGTGGCACCATACCAGTGAAAAATTCAGATCTGAAGTAGGAGATTCATTTGTCTGCAACCTGTGGGTTATGGATCCAATATCGGATCCGAACTGGCATGGTTTACCAGCTATGGATCCAAGCTCTCAGCTCCTCCCCTCACCCATAATGCCATGCTCTCCCTACATGACCTCAGATCTTGTTTGCCGCGCTAGTGACCAGATTTGTGTTTCTAAGCTCTTCAGCTAAGTGCTCTTTTTTCTAGTATTTAGAGGTTTAAAAATTGTATTTTTGTGTGAAAGTTGTGTGGAAGTTTAGGTTTCCCTATTACTGTATTATACTTTTAGTGTTTTAAATTTAGTTTTTACCTTCCCTCCCCTCGCTGGTAGCGTAGTGTGTGTTTGGGCCTGTTGTGTGCTTTAGTTAATTTACTTTTACCAACTTAGTTTAAGTAACTTTTTTTTTGGTAATTTGGGATGTCTGAACAACCCAAAGCTGTGTTCTCTAAGTGCTCCGAGTGTGGCCATAAGCTTTCCCCGGCTGATGGCCACACTCGTGTTAGATGCCTTGGGGTTGAACACCTCACTTCTGGATGTTCCATTTGTGCAGGGTTCAACCCCAGGGCATTGAAGGAGCGGAGGTCCAAGCTTGTCTTGGCGGGTCTTTTGCCACCGGACTCTGCTCCGCCTCCGCTCCTTCGGGGTAACTGCTTTCACGGTTGTCTCCTCTCCGGCTCCCCCTCCTCCTCCTGGGACTCAACCTCCCTGTAGTGGTTCGGAGGAGAGGGAAGCAAGAAAGAAGGACCGGAGGGAGAAGCACCATAAGCGGCGGGCCGAGGCCTCTGTTTCGGCCCCGCCAGCCAAGCGGGCTTCTCCTCCGGCCTCCTTGTCTGCCGGTTCTCCCCCTCCTCGGCTCCGGTCACCTGTGTGTTTCTCACCGGGACCTGAGGAGGAGGAGACCCGATCTCCGTCGAGGCTATCCAGGAGGCACTCTAGGCCTACCTCGGTAGCCTCGCCGAGATCGACGATAGCCTGTCAGACGCTGATCTGGACCGGATGATGAGAAGGTTCATCCAGGCCCAGATGCAGATGGGAGTGCTCTTGCCTCCCCCCCCCTCTGGGGGGGAGCTCGACCCCTTTCTTTAAGCCAATTGCTCCTTCTCCGACCCGCTACCCGGGCTCAGAGCCGTTGGAGCCGAGCAGCTCGAGCCGGGGTGGGTCGGCGCCGATAGTACTTGGTACTGGATCCGACCCTGCCCTCGAGTGCTTCGGATCCGACCTCTCCGGAGCCTGGATCCGAGCCGGATCCGGGGATCGGTGCTCCTTCGGCGCCGCCTGTGTCGGAGCGCACTGTCCTTCGGATCCGAGCGCGGCGCCGGCTCGATCCACTCTCGGATCTGAGGGGAGCCGATTGTCGGATCCTTTGGTCGAGGTCGGCTCCCTTCGCTTTTGATGTAGTGGAGAGGGCCCTGTTGAGGGTCTCCGGACCCCCGGCACTTGCTTCGGCTCCGTCCCGCGCTCCATCTGCACTGGGTCAGGCTTCCACCATCCGGCCCTTGGGACAGCCCACTTCTTTGCCCCAAGCTGTTACCCTGGAACAGGTTACTGTTTGCGAGGAGTCCTCTGACAGCCCCCCGGAGGATGTTCCCTGCAAACATACGTGCAAAAGGAGGCACATTGACTCTCTCACAGAAGACACGGACTTGGAGGAAGGGGAAGGCTCCCCAAGATCACCCCCCGAGGATGTCTCATTTGGAGACATCATGGAAATGCTCTGCATAAGGGGGGGGGGTGGTCTGCCGCCAAGTCTTCCTCGGACGAGTCCGTGTTCTTGGAGGCATTTGAAGCGGACCCGTCTACCTCTTGGGTGTCCCCTCCTGCCGACCCCCTGGTGGACCTCATTACCACCAGGGCGTGGAAGGAACCGGACACCGTGGAGCCAATCCCAAAAAGGCCCGACCGTATCCTCAGTCCCCCGGCTGACCGTGCCCATTGGAGTAAGGGGCCTCCGGTAGATGCCATGTTGATGGCGGCGGCCACCAAGAGGGAACTTGCTCAGGAGAGTCCCTCAGTCCATCCCCCGAGCAAGGAGTCTCGGATGATGGACCGCTTAGGGAAGAGGATGTTTAGTTCAGCGACCTTCTCGGTGAGGGCACTGAATTACCTGGCACATGTGATTAGGATGCAGCGCGGTCTTATAAAAGAATACGCTGCATCCCCCCCAGAGTCCATGTCGGAGGAGGACAAAGTGCTGCACTCCACCCGTATGGCCACTCTCAGGTCCGTCACTAATACCTCTATGCGGCTATTATCCCATGCTATGGAAGGTGCCGCTAGAGCCGCAGGGGCAGGCCTAGTTACTAGACGTCAGGCCTGGCTCCGTCATTGCGATTTCTCGGAGCCCTTCAAGGCGTCATTTGCGAACGCCCCTTTCGATGGTTCTGCCCTCTTTGGCAAAACTGTTCGCGACACCTTGACCCAGAGCGAAAAGGACGGGAAGACGCTGTCTGCCGTCAGGATCCGCTTCTCTGCACCCCAGAGGCCCTATTCTAGGAACCAAAAGGGTCAGAAGAAGATGTGGTTCCGGAAGTCGCAGCAATCCCAGCCTGCTCTGGACAACCAGTCCTTCCGTGGCAGAGGAGGACAGGGAGGACGCCGCCCTAGGGGCAGAGGGGCTCCCAGGAACTTTGGGTCCAGAGAACCCTTCTCTGAAAGGCCCGCGCAGCAGCCCTGAGGGGTTGCCCGACTGCTCCACTCTGGAGGCAGTCTGGGGACGCTGGAGCACCTAGCGGCATGGGAGACCATAACAACAGACCGCTGGGTACTCCAGATCATATACAGAGGATACCGTATCCCCTTTATTCACTTGCCAAAATTGCAGTCCCTCCCGACGCTCCACCCGGTCAGTGGGAGGCCGCTGGCAGAAATTGGCCATCTGCTAAAGAAAAGAGCCATCCAGCCCGTCCCCCAGACCAGATCGGATTAGGGTTCTACTCCAGGTTCTTTTAGTGCCAAAAAGACGGGGATCTAAGACCAATTTTAGACCTTTCTCTTTTGAACCTGGCAGTTCCCAAGGAGAAATTCCGAATGGTTACATTGCAGTCTATTCTCCCCCTTCTGGGAGAAAACCACTGGATGTGCTCCATAGACCTCAAGGATGCGTACTACCACATACTCATGGACAGGCGCTCTAGGAGGTTTCTCCGCTTCTGGCTGGGGCCAGTCACTACCAATTCCGGGTCCTTCCCTTTGGTCTCACCACAGCCCCCAGGGTGTTCACCAAAGTATTAGCAGTGGTAGCGGCCCACCTGAGGCTTCAGGGGGTGCAGGTCTTTCCTTACCTGGACGACTGGCTTCTCACCACCCCAACAAGGCATCTACTTCTCTTGGCGCGAGACTCCTTTCTCCATCTTGCTCCACGCCTGGGCATCACGATAAATACAAAAAAATCCAACCTAGCACCCACGCAGCTCATAGATTTTATAGGTGCCAGGTTAGACACGAGGAGATTGAGAGCCTTCCTCACAGCGGACAGAGTGCAAAGCCTACAGCTCCAGGTGCGGGCCATTCTCCACTCAAGCTCAGTTCCGGCGGAGTTGGTCCTGAGGGCCCTAGGGTCCATGGCGGCAGTGATTGCACTTCTTCCTCTCGCCAGGTTCAATATGCGTATCCTTCAATGGACACTCATGGTTCAGTGGTCGTATCTTGCTCTTCCTATGCATCATCCCATTGTGATCAGCAAAGCGTGCAGGCGGTCCCTCCTGTGGTGGCTACACTCTCCAGATCTCCACGGAGGCCGCCCCTTTTGTGCCTCTCCCCCTCTCGCCACGGTGACCACGGACGCCTCCCGCCTCGGGTGGGGGGGCATTTTGCAGGCTGGACGGTCCAAGGCATGTGGGACAATTCAGAGACCTCGCTGCATATCAATGTTCTAGAGATGAGAGCAGTGCTCTTAGCGTTGCTAGCACTTCAGGACTTTCTTCCCTTAGGAACAATTGCGATTCAATCGGACAACATGTCTGTTGTCTGGTATATCAACAAACAGGGAGGAACCAGGTCTTACCCCCCTTTGTCGAGAAGCCATGAGAGTGTGGGAATGGGCAATCTCCACCAACCGCTTTCTCATAGCAACGCATATTCTGGGTCGGTCCACCATCCTGGCGGACAAACTCAGTCGCACCATTCTCACCCCCTACGAGTGGTCTCTCAATACTCAGGTAGCGGAACGCATCTTCGCACAGTGGGGGAACTCCTTGTTGCGATCTTTTGCCTCCCTCAAACACCAAATGCGACAGTTTTTCGCCTGATACCTCCTCCCGGAGGTTCCCAAGAGACGCTCTGGTGCATGCTTGGCCACCCGGTCTTCTTTATGCTTATCCCCTTGCCTCTGATGCTCCAAGTTCTTCAGAAAGCTTCTCGGTTGGGGTGCAGAATGATCCTCATTGCCCGTTTGGCCTCGACAGATCTGGTTCCCCTTCCTAAGGTCTCACTCAGTGAATCCTCCTTGGATTCTAGATCCCATTCCGGATCTGATTTCTCATCCATCCCACTTATCTCCTCCGAACCTGGACAACCTCAAGCTGACCGCTTGGCTGCTCCAGTTCCACTTCTGATCAGGACTCCCGGTATTTCGTCCCCTGTTAAGGCTATCCTGGTGGCAGCTCATAAGCCATCCACTAGGAAAGTCTACCATAGCAAGTGGAAGCGGTTCTCCTTGTGGGCGGAGCGGCAAGGCCTAAACCCCTTCACAGTTCCTCTCCCTTTGGTGCTTGACTTCTTAACCACTCTGTTTAATGATGGTGCCAGCAGTTCCACGGTCAAAGTACAACTTGCGGCAATTTCTCATTATCACATTGGTCATGACTCCGGTCCACTGATGTCGGCCAAATTGTGTAAGATTTTCCTTAAAGGTACTTTTCTTCTCAGGCCCTCTATAAAGCAGGCGGTTCCTCCTTGGGACCTTTCCTTGGTTCTTCAGGCCTTTACGGCCCCCCCCCTTCAAACCGGCGGCTACGGTAGATCTGAAATTCTTATCTTTCAAGACCGCATTCTTAGTAGCCATTACTTCGGCCAAGAGAGTCTCAGAGCTTCAAGCATTATCAGCTAAACCTCCTTACTTGGTCTTTCATCCGGACCGTGTTTACCTCAGGACCAACCCGTCCTTTCTTCCTAAGGTAGCTTCTGAAACAAACATTAATCAATCCATTAACCTACCTGTTTTCTTCCCGAAATATCAAAACAAGGGTGAATACAAGCTTCATTCCTTAGACGTTCACAGGCAACTTAGATTTTATCTAAACAGGACTGCTGGTCATAGACAATCCGACCAGTTGTTCATTTCCTTTGCTAAATTTAATTTAGGAAAGCCAATTTCCAAAGTCTCATTATCTCGCTGGATTTCACAATGTATCTTACTAGCTTATCAAGCTTCAGGAAAGCCCGCACCGGAGGGTGTTCATGCCCATTCAACCCGGTCAGTCTCTACATCGGCAGCCTTTAGGGCTAGGATTCCTCTAGATGATATTTGTGCAGCAGCCACATGGGCTTCATCTCATACCTTTATTTCCCACTAAAAGTTGGATCTTACATCTAGGGGTAGAGCATCCTTTGGCTCCGCGGTGCTCGAATATCCTTCCATGATGGCCCAAGATTCAGGTAGCTGGGGACTCTGTCCCACAGGTTGCAGACAAATGAATCTCCTACTTCAGATTTAGAAGTTATGTACTCACCATAACATTCCATCTGAGTAGGTGTATTCATTTGTCTGCAACCATCCCGCCCTCCTATCCCCCTGGCCTTTCAGTTTCCTGCATATGTTGTGTTACCCTTTTCAGGGTGTTTATGCTGTTGGCAAACTCGATCTGAGGTCATGTAGGGAGAGCAGGGCATTATGGGTGAGGGGAGGAGCTGAGAGCTTGGATCCATAGCTGGTAAACCATGCCGGTTCGGATCAGATATCGGATCCATAACCCACAGGTTGCAGACAAATGAATACACCTACTCAGATGGAACGTTATGGTGAGTACATAACTTCTAATTTCTGAAATAACACCATTTCCTATGTCCAGCTGTTTTAACTTTTCCCTATTTTTTTTATCATGAACCTCCCTCTTTTTCTGGTGATTTTTTTTACCATGTCCTCAGGTAATGTGTGAGTAACTTTTATTATTGGAACTGCATACTCTATGTAACAGAATTTCTTCTCTTTCATTTTTTCCTTAAAAGAAGTATTACGTGTTAACTCCCATGCTGTTTTTATTTTAAACTCAAGCTTTTTTTTGCATGACCATAGTTCTTTTGAAAACAGAGTATCCCTTTTTCTATTTCCATCAACTGTAAATGTTTTTATGCTGATTGTTTTACAACTCTACTTTTATAAGATTTTTTAAACATAAAACCTGTATGTGTAGCCCCTACAGGGACTGCATGTAATGGCATTTTCCCTTTGTAAGGAATGTGGCTAAAAACCCAACAATTTGACTTGTCACTTGTCTTTGCAAACAAATTTTGCATGTCCAAAATATATTGAAATCAAGTATCCAATCATGATGTCCCTGTTCTCATGATTTATTATATCTGAGTATCTCTCCCCATTTTTCCTTTGCAACTGTTTTAGATTGCCTTGTCTTGTTCATAGATTGCTATTATAGAAACAAATTTAAACTTTTGTAAGACTGTTAACAGACTGTTACTGTACTGATGCCGTTTGATTGTTATTAACTTACACTGATTTTTATGAACCAACATGGTGTGCTGCTTTTGCTTGGATTTTTATTAGCTGAAAAATGCTATTTGTAATGACTCTGTACTTTACTACCTATATGTATTGCTGTATATTATTACCCGGATGGCAGTTACACCAGTTTGAATAAGACTGTTTGCTGTTATATTTTATGTAAGACATTGTTTTGAAAATATGACACTACAGTCACTGTTTACAAGTATTGATTTTGTTTGCTGTATGCATAAGCTGCCTTTGGAGACATACTATACTTTTAATGTGGGGGGGGGGGGTTGACCCTCTCTTGTTACTATAGAACCTTTTGTTATTTAGGATTTGTCATAGGTACTGCCTTAAATGTTATTCCATTTTCAGATGTAGATGTGGACTTCACATACCCAACGTTTAATTGCATTGTTTAGTTTTGCATATACCATTTGCACTACTGTAAATGTATGTACTGTATTTGTATTAACTTTAACTTTACACTGTATCTGTATTAACTTTAGCTTTATGATGTATGGCTGTAGGTTATTTGTGTGTTTATTCTGAATCTGTCCTGGCTTATTAAACCAGTAAAGTATTTTTCTGTCTTTTACTGTCCCCTTTGTTTAATTGACATTGAGTTTTGTATACTAACATTGTCTTCCATTGCTTTAAAAGATCCCTGTACTTTGCTGCCAACTGATAACCTGTATTTTGTTAATTTATTGCTTTAATGCCCATTGGCTGCCATGATCTGGTATTTCATAGGGTGTACTTTATTTTTTATGCATCCCTCTGTGTTTGTTCCTGTGACTGATTGTCCCTTAATGTATTTTCTTTATCTTGATTTCTTTCACTATTTTTGGGTTTTGAAGAAGCATTGTTTGTAATATGGACAATTCTGTTTAATGTGGCCTGTTTTCTTACAAGTAAAACATAGTACCTGTTTTTCTGAACTCGTGTATCTGTCTGTAACCCTGGTGGAGTAGAAGCTGCTCGTGTTCCCCCTGTTTGTTTTATATCAGACCATGTATTAATCACCTTCCTTTCACCACGTAGTCTACGAGCTGTTTTTGTACATTTGCTACGTGCATCTGCAATACTGCTTACTTTTTCATCAGACCATGTATTACACCCCCCTCCTTTCACCACATAGTCTACAAGCAGTTTTTGTACATTTGCTATGTGCATCTGCAATACTATGTACTTTTTTTAAACTGTCTAGCACTCTGGTTTAATTTCTGAGTCTGTATCTGTCTGTCGGGCAGAAACTGATTTTAAAGCTGCATCTGCATTTTGCAGAATGTCATTTAACTGTCTGACGGAACTGCTTTAACATAACATCTTGCCTGACCAAATCATTATTTTGTTTTTTCTGTCATGCTATTTAGACTGTCTGTAAAACAGTTACTTGAGTCTAGACACACCTGTTTTAGTTGCTTGCTTTGCCATTTGCCAAAGCATTTATTGTAGCCTTTCCTGTATATTTTTTATGATTTTTTTGATTTTGGCAATACTAAACTTTCCCTGTAAATCATTTTGGGAATTAATGCCCATAACTCTCGTACTGGAGCATGTTGTAGGGTTTTGCCAACACTGTTGATGATTTACCTTTCCCCTTCTGACCCAAACTGGCATGTGTAAATGCAAACAAAAAAAAATTAAAGCATTATTTGAAATAGACCACACAGTGTATGTCAACCATTGTTTAAATGCCAACATATTGAAACAAATTTATTTTTTTTGTATTGCCACTGAGGCAGAGTCTGTAATAAACAAGACTACTGAGATATATCAGCAGGAGAAATAACTGTCATTTCTGCTGAACCCTGCCCAATGTAAACCTTGCTGGGCTTCTTATAACTGTCTTGTCAGATTAACCTCTGTAGTTTGTGCCCTTAGTAAATGTTGTTGGGCTCTATCTGATTGTTACGTTAAACCAGAAATGTCATTATGTAAAGTCTGAATGCTATGCTGAGTCTGTTGCTTTAAATGGCATGATTGTCCCTTACTTAACTGTCTCTAGGAAAATTTTGAAAAGCTGTGAAAGCCTTTTCTTTAAAAGGTTAATATTAATAGCACACTGTACTATGTTAGAACTTTCTTCTGTTTGTGCATTTGCAATATTTACTATAAATAACATTTTTATGCAGTTTATTACATTACTAACAATAATTGCATATACTTGTACTGTATGAGAGTTAGGTGACTGCAGAAGGTACATTTAACTGTTGTATATATGAAGAATTAACAACGTTAGAATCAAACAGATTATCAGAATAGGGTATATCTTATGGTATGGCTTACATACTAGACTAATGTGACAAGATGGACATAAGTTTGGAAAGTTACATCCACATAAAAAACAGTCTTTATGAACTGGTGTACATTTTATGTATGGATTATAGGCATTTATACATTTACAAACACAACTGTAATCTAATGTCTGAACATCAAACATTTCAGATTTACATTTTATGTCTGACAGAAGGTTGAACCATGTAAATTTATATATACAGTATGTGGGCACTGTAAAGTTAACTGTCTACTTGCATCCATGTTATAACTGTGAAGAAAGTACCATAATTTATGCAGAAGACAAGCAGGTGATCAGGCTGAAGTCAGTCTGGAAAAGGAGGGAGTTTTTCCACAGATGGATTGTATGTGGTCCGACGCAGGACAGCTTCCACGGCGGTACTCTGTGTCCACCAACAAAGTACTGGAACTGGAACTTTCTCTGTTAAAGCACTGGAACTGTCAGTCTGTTGAACAAACATAGTAAGTAGTAGGGATCACTCTGTAATATTAACTGCTGGTAACAGATATAAGGTCACAGCCACTGGCCAAGGCTCGCCACTGAAGAAATGTATTTCTTTCTTTTCTGAAGAAATGTCAAGCAGAGGTCTTTATTTTGCCATTGAAGAAAATGTCACTGAAGAAAATGTCCAAAAGTGACCAGACAAACTCCGTACTACTGTATCTGTTATTCTTTGTCTCAGAACAAATTCTTGCCAGACAGTTAATTCCATCAGAGCTATTTCAGTTCTATTATAACACAGCTAGACAGATGAGTAGACTAAGGCACACTTGGTCAAAGATGTCACTACTAAGTGAAACCTACTGTCCAGTTTATATACTCTTTTCAACCGATGTTATTTTTAATGTCCTTGTGATTTGTTCTTCTGGTTTCTGTCTGTGTCATGAAAATGTCCATGGTTATTTCATGTCCTTTTTTGGTCCTCGCTGTATCTGAAGACTTCACAAAACTCTCTCCACATCATCTTTGTGTCACTTGACCTGTCTGCATTTTATTTATTTCTGCAACTGAAAGCCAAGAAAGTTAACTTCCTTTTTTCTATAACAGGATGCCTATTACAGTAAAGCCCACAGCTATATGTTATTAATGTCTAAGCTGAACATGTACAAGAAATAACTGTTTTTCCAAAGTAAGCCATATTATTTTGAAAACTGCTGTCTGGCATTGCGCATTTCCTTCACTGTACACACAGTATAATTTTGGGGAAAGCATTTTAATTTACACAATATCTATCAGTGGCTGCAGCCTTGTAGGGCAAGGGTTTCCTGGTGATCCCTTACTTGGATGACTGGCCTCTGCTTGCCCTACCCAGGTCCAGGGATTTCTGAAAGGCAGACCTTCTTTGGATATCTGTGTGGATATTGTCCATAGTGAGGACTATAAATTGAAAATATTAGAAAAGCATCTCCCTGTAGTGTCTACTATTACTGTCTTTAGGGCCCAGGAGATCATACTGTTCTTTGAGGATGCAGAGCCTAGGCTCTGACCCCTTTTCATATTCTAGATTTAATGGTTGCCACTGTTTTTAGGGAGTCATTTGAAGTCCTGATGATGCAGGTGTTGCAGTGTTTTATGAGATTTCAAATGTTTCAGCGCTATCACGTTCACAGACATTGCTGTTGGTGTCAGAACCATTTACAAAGTCCTGGAGTAGTGGATAGTCCCCACCAATCTCCTAGTGGTTCTTCTTTTTCTATAGCCAACCAGTTAACATATTTTGAGGAAAGGCACTTTGCCGGCAAAGACACCCCCCCCCCCCACATTGCTCCTGCATGATGCAGCTAGTGTGACCTTCCTTAAAAGGGGGACTCCATATCAACCAGTTGGCACTCTGACTGGTACTCCTCACCTTGAAGGTCTTTAAAGAAACAGCTGCTCCTGCAGCCCATCCTCAACCAGTCCATCATGTGGTATCTAAACAAGCAAATGGGGGTATATTTGTGCAGAAATGCATTACTCATCTAGCTGTGAGCCTTAGATGTGAGTATCATTCTCTCATTCTTGCATCCTTCTGGTGGTAAACAAGCTGGAGGAAATTACATGAGCTAGACCCCCAAACCACTCCTGGAACATTGGATTTTGAGGCCCTCCCTGCTCACATTTTCCATAATCCAAGCCTCCAGTTCTGTCTTGGAGCTCCTAGTTCTAAAGCCATGTCTGCTCTTGATCTTGTGGAAATGGGTTAATATGAGATTGACCTGTTCGTCATATTGAAGGACATGTCTTCCCCTCTTCTGCATGATAGCAGGTCAGGTAGGAGGTAGTGGTAGATGTAGTCTTTCTTCTGTAGCAGAGATAGTTTATTTACACCAGTCTCACTAATCCAGTCTCACTAATCCTCCTAATTCCTCACCTCATCTTGGAGTTCTTGGGGAAAAAAGATGGAGTCATTTGTGTTTTGTCTTGCTAACTGAAAAGTGCTGCACTGGTAATCTCTGGGATGAATTTGTGGCCACTAGTCCAAGCTCTCAGGTCCTATTACAGGATACCCTCCCAGTGATTGTCCTTGATAACCCAAATGGTTGAGGCCATAAAAATCCTCAAGGTCTGGCTACTGTTGTAAGTCCTCTTAGTCTTCAGGTCTTTACAATAGGGACTCGGCAGTGACTGAAGCTGCCAGCAAGCCTTTTAGTCTGCAGGCCTGTAGTTTTATGTAAAACGGTTCTCAAGTTTGGATGGAGTGGTATCCCTTACTACCTCAGTCAAGCAGTAATACAAGCACCTGTATGAACTGTCTCTCAGCTGTTCCATGTTAGATGACCTGTTATTTCTGAACACTGTGATCTTTTGGAGGGTGAGATTTTGGTGCAGCACCACCTGGTCATGCAACTCTTTAAAAATGCTGCATTTTGCATTCTCCACGTAGAAACCCATCTCATCTGTTTGATTTGAAGCTAGTGACAGTCTTGCCCCTTTGCCATTTGAACGTGTTAGTTCAGTGGTATGGAAGTTTATTTCTTGCATCACCATGTTTTCTTTATAGTGGCAGAAGGGGTAGAAGGGGTATTTACATCCATCCAACACGTGCACCAGCTGCTCTGGTATTAAGCAGAGTGAGTGTATTTAGGAAGATAGACCAGTTTTTCATCTCTTTTCCTTCAGGAAGGGAGGAGCATATGGATGCTAAGTTATAACTGGATTGTCATTAGCCATCAGCCAGTCATCAAGCCATTGACAAATCATGTATTTATAGCTTGCCTTACCAGAGGATTGGCTGCCTCCACTGCTTAATTCAGGAATGTTTATTGTGGATATCTGTGCAGTGACCATTTGCTCCTTGGTGCACACCTTCAGCAAGAATTAATATCTTGACCACAGCTTGGAAACTTTAGCCAAATTTGTGAAATCTATATTGCAGGATTCTTCAGAGCTGTGTGGTTCTTTGGTCCTTTGACTTATTCCTCCATGGTGGCTACTGCTTGGGAATTCATCCTAAGCAAGGACACATGAAGGAGAGTTGTAGACACTTGAGATTGCAAAGTACCTTCTTTACTATATTATTTGATTTCCAAGCTGTCTCACCTTGGCAAGTTAGGAGTACTATTCCACCATCTCCATGTGTAATCCCACATTCTGGCATTATCAGCCAGCTAATTGACTAAATGTAAAACCCTATGCTACCCTCTGGGTAGCAAACTGGCTTAAAATGATAGCATGCCTACCATTTTAATAGATGGTGTTCTGTCTTCTAAAAGAGTAGCTACTAGTGTTGTCCCCAGTGATCAGTCCTAGGACAACTTCTGTTTGGTAATTACTTCTCTGATATTAAGGCCGACATCAGTGGCTTGTGGCTAACCAAGTTTGCAGATAACTATAAACCTGGAGCTGTCATTAACACCCCATCTGATCCCAAAATTCTTCAGAAGGGACTAACATGCACCCATAAGAGGTGCTTGGATCATGGCCTACAACTAAATGCCAAATTGTGTACTTAAGGAAAACTGGGCATCCATGTACCTTCCACATAGAAGACAGTCGTTTGAAAGTGGACTCTACCATTGTGTACCTAGGCACTTGGGCAGACAGTGAGCTGCCCTTTGACCACTCTGGATCCACTACTATCAGGAGATCCTTTTAGCTTGCCATATTAATCACCAGGAGTGTTTGTTGCAGACCTAAGAAGTTATCATCCCTCTGTAATCTTCCCTCATCAGGAACACAGTAGAGTGTAATGGCCCCTTTGGTATGTACCTGTCCAAGCATATGACCCAGTATGAGAACCTACAGGATTTCTTTATTGAGATTATCAAAGGCATGTCTTACTTGAGCTACCCAAACCACCTAAAAAACTGTCTTTTCTGTTTATTACAGATTGTTGAGAGATGACAAAGCCATGTCCAACACATAATTGATGGACATGCTCCACCTAAAGAAATCCAAGTCACCGCGAGCCATGCACTCTAGTGAGCTAAACCTCGCCACAACAATAAATAGAACATGCTGGAGGGATAGATTCCTGTCACAGAGACTCCCCATGCTTTGGAACAAAATTCCTAACTACATTAGGCAGAGCCCTCACTAACACTCTTCAGGAGAAGCCTTGATGAGTGGATGGGTAACAGAAAATACACCCCTGGGATCACGTCATTGGCTCTGCTTGACAGAGGCTCAGTTAATTAATCAATGGAGCGGCGAAAGCCGACACACTGGCTAGGTTTAAAAATGCCCTCGGGCAGATAGCCTAGTACCTACCTATGAACCTATGATCTCTGTCTAGCGTACAGATCCTCAAAAGATCCCCTCCTGTGTGATGACCTGCACATCCACAAAATTAATTAACACCCCCAACATCTGCTCGAGAGATCTTAACTTCCATGAAAACATAAATAAAGCCGTCATTGAAAGGGTTCAAAACTGTAAATTAGTCATGTCAGTGGGTACCAACAACTTGGGATATTATGGCTAGGCTACTAATAATGGTTCTGTGGATCAGCACCATAGTATAGATGTATGAACGTAAGATTGGTCCTTACATCAGCAGCTGGTGTTGGTGATACCTTTTAAGCTGGGCAAGTATATATTCTCATCACTTGTTTAATAATGTGGTGTCAGTTCTACATAGTCATTCCTTGATTTACTGGAAAGTACTCGCAAGTGATGACTTAACCTGCTCCAGGGAAACGTACACTTAAATAGGTAGCACATTACATTATTACACATATCAAGCAGGCTACTTGGATAACCTGAAAGTAAGTTTTGTTGAAAAAATGCCAGATATCAGTTGAATTTTCCAACAATGGACCCAGTAAGGAAAAACTTCTAGTTAGATAATACCAAAATGTGTTTTCTACCAGTAGAAACTGTTCTTTGGAGAGTGGTAGACTTGTAAAGTCTTGTAAATGGACCTGTAGCATTCTATCTTTCTCAAAAGATGTTAAATTATAATTTGAAGAGAGAAAAAAGCTCGAGTCATTCCTTTCCATGGAATCTGCACTGAAGGAATGTCATACATGCAGCTTGCTCACATCCTTGTTCTGGTCCCTCTGTTCCTAAGAAGCTTGATGTCCCTTACAAATTCCTGAAAGAGTGGCTGACATCTGAATGATGCATCCAGGAGCAAATTCTTGGGCTTCAGTGTAATGTATATCTTAGTGGCCCATAGCATCTTTCCGCTTTGCAGTCAAATAAGGAGTCCAGCATTTTGGACAGGATCAGAAGGAGGTTGATCTACAATTCTACAATTTTGCTCTTTGTCATTAACACCTTCCAGCAGTTGGTTAATGTGTTGTCACATTCATGATTGCTGAAGGTATGACTATGTTAATTTTCCCAGATGTATTTCTAACCTATCCTAGTTTGTCTTCCCTTTTGGATGAAGTACACAAAGCCATCAGTGTTCCCTGACTGGTTGTTTTTTTTTTTTTTTTTGCCAGTCAGTGCCATCATGATATGGATTCTTCTTTTGGCACAGTGTGGTTCCCTGTAAGTCCTCTGTCTTCTTCATTACATGTCAGTAACTCTTTGGAATCTTGCATTCTCTCTAAAGAGGGTTGACCCCCCCCCACTCTTAAAGACGTTTTGACCATAGGTGAGTAATGGGCTGGAGGGCCATTACTACTACTACCCATAGAGATGAGCTTTGTATGGGTTAGGCCCTACCCCTAACCAGGCCAGTGTCACACAGTATGATGGGGTTGTGTAATGATGCTTGGATATTAGGAAGTGACCCCACCATGAGCCCAAGGGCAGACACCTCCAGTCCTACCTGCTGACTCAACTTTTACAATTGCGCTCTCCTTTGATCTTCAGTAGAGTTAGATGGGCAGCTGTGCCTTGCTATTGCATCATACCAACCCCCACCTCGGTGGAGAAGGCAAGCAGGCAGCCAGAATTCTTTTGGTTTCCCTTCTCTGCTCCAGCAGATGTCCAGGCTGCTTAATCAAACTTCGGTCACCTGGGTCATATTCAGGGCTTTATCCTTGTATGCCAGGAGAGCTGGCAGAGCTCCCTAATTCTCTGGTCAGAAAACAGGTATTCCTACAAACCAGTAATTGGAAAAGTTAAACCAAAACCAGTGCCAAAACAAAAAACTTCGGAAGGGAAAAATGTTTGATACTTAAGTGCTTTTGCTCAGTGGTATTGTTGGAATGTCATCAGAATAAAAAAAAATATGCTGATTGATTTAAATATGATTAAAGTCACATGAGTAAAAACTTATAACGTGAACATGAACATAAATATTAAAAATTACTTAGTAACAAATATGAAAGATTTTAAACATGAAGGCAAGTAATCTACTTAGTTGCCAGAGACTAAGTAGCATTTAACGTTCAAAGTATCATAAAGACTAGATGTGCTGCTTAAAACAATTGAAGTAGAAAAGACAATTTTGATTAGTAGTTCAAATTAGTAGTTATGACAATACAATCAGCAACACTTATAAAGCAGTCAATCTTATGAATAGATGTATACAAATAAATGAATATATAATATAATAAAATATAAATAATATAGTATAATATATATTATATTTAATATTATATTTTTATTATTTTGAACAATTCAACGTCAACAGCACAGGTATTAAAACATAATTGATAGTAATACTTGAATATAAATTTACTTGTGTTGGCCTAAACAAAATAACAATAAATAAAAGCTAAAAATGCTATTAGGCAAAGGAGATATGACATATCCTGAGTATAGAACTATCACCAACAACAGTGTAACTAAAAAAAAAAAAAAAAAAAAAAAAAAAAAAAAAAAAAAAAAAAAAAAAACGAAGCTGAGAATGAAATGATGAATTGGGTAGATGAATAGCTGACTGTGTGAGTATGAAAAGAAAGAATGAATGAGTAGTCAAAAAAAAGCATATATATAGTAAATAAATATATTTATTCATACAATTATATTGATTGTCTACCCTACCTATATACTATATTATATACATAACGCCCATACCATCCATACCATAAATGCTATGGCTCAGTGTCCTGTCATGAAGATCCATCCATCCATATATTTGTGTTATTATATATTATTATTATTCACATGTATAAAACCAGATTGTTTTGAAGAGAAAAGCTTGAGATCAAAATAATATTGGGGCTTATTGTTATATTTTGATATTATGTTATAACCATATTCCTATAAATGATCTATAAAAATAAATTGAAATAAACCCCAAAATGTTTCCATCTTTTTTTCTTTTCGATCCATACTTGTTTGCCAACCTTGTTTATTTGTTCTGTCTCAATCAATAACAATGAAGCTAAAAGCTAAATATGTGAGCTTGATGTGTGTATATATGTTGATATGCTGCTATGGTTTTTTGGTTTAATATTTGTTCATCTTCATCTGGATCTGAAGCTCTAGAGGTTTGGCCTACATAGAATGCCAATGCCCCACACACCCAAGCAAAAAGGTACACACCACAACCACTGCTGTAATTACCAAAAGAGATAATATATCAAATATTCTACTGGTATTACGACTGACTGGAGAACGGATTTAGGCATATGTGGGCAGGAACCAAATGACCACAGGGAATGAACCAAAAAGTTATATTGCGGGTACTGAAAACTTTGGTGGACAAGGTATGATCGGGTTCTTCCCAAACAGTGACGCCAAAAAATTGATGGAATTTCTGTCATATCGTCACCGAGAATTCCAGTCCCCAAACATTTTAAAACAATTGCCTGTGAAGTTCTTTGACTTCCACAAAGTTGACATCTCCCTCCTACTGTTAAAGGAAACACAATTAACAATAAAAAATAGAATTTTTTAAAAGCTGTACAATCCTGGTGGCTGTGTTTACACAAATCGTTTTTTTTTGCGCGCACACACACACATGTTCACTGATACTTTGACAGTTTACTCATGTTTTTGCCTGCACAAAATTTATCAAATATATATTTCTAGATATAGACAACACCAACACTATTATAATTGTAGTACATCTTAACACCAAAAGAGGGGTCAATGGAGGCAGATTTAAATTTGAAGCTGTCTGTATAAATCGACACAAAGTACAAGGAAATGTGCTTGTGGGTTTGTCAGTAAGAACCTTCAAATTGTCTCCAGCATTATTTTCCAAAAAAAAAAAAACTTTTAAAGTGGTGGTGTCCGTTAAATACAAAATCTGGTGCCAAATGTTTTAGCTATGTCTTGGTTCCTGAAAATTTCTTTTGAGAGGAGACAATCTCTGCACCATCTGCTGACATTGGAACAGCAAAGCTTTGTTTTAAAAGTACGTGTCAACCAAAGTAACCCGTTGTTGATAAGGAAGCCCAAATCCTAGACTAGGTGGAAACTGAGAAAATCTTTTACTGCTAACATGTTCAGCTATTTAATTCATCGTAGATCTGTTATAACCACCTGTCCACATACAGTTTGATGATAAACTCTTAAAAGACATCATCTTCAGTGCATATTTGTGAGGCAGTCGTATACTGACCCTGAACTATATTCAGTTTCATATAGGATGTTGGCTGGAGAAATGTACATTATTTACAGAGGATGTTCAGATTGATCTCTGATGTGGAAGCCTTAACTATACGAGTTGTATCCTGCCAAGAATATAATACCCAGCCTACTTCTAAAGCTTCGGGGGCACCTTCCATTTGCCCAAACTGTCAAGCAGCTCAAGCTGAGCTTACAAGTTTGGGCACAAAGCCCTTCAGAGCTTTACTGATGCTGAAGAGTAAGCTCCTCTGAGGCTTTTGAGGATTGACAGTTGGCCTGTGCAGTTTTTTTTTTTTTTTTTTGCTGGACAGATAAGTTCTCTTTGGTGAAAAACTACCATTTTCTTAAATTTTGTAAATGTTTTTGTCACTTTCCCCTTCAGGAAAGTTATTTTAAAGCTAGGAGTGTTGTTTAATGGACTCCCTCAAGACTGTAACATTCTTTTAAACGGAGCACTCATTTCTTTCTGTCAATTTAAAAGTACTGTAAACTAACTGCAAACATACTTGCTGTGGAGAAATTGTTTATTCTTCCATTTTGGGAGTTGCATACAACTGTTTTAATGTGCTTTTACTGTGTTTTTTCCCTGTAAAATGGCATTTTTAAAGACTAGTAGTTTTGCCAGTATTTTCTGCCCCTCTTTCCCAGGAAAGAGGCATCAGACTATTGGTCTCACTGTCTGTCCTTATTTCAGCCACAAAAAGAAAAAGTTAAGCAAACAGCCTTTGCCACCACAGCAAGTTAGCAACTTGCCTTAGCCGCAGGTGGATGAGTCTGGTGTGGCCATTAGTTGTAACTCAGACCTCTCGTCCTTTACCTCAAATCCCTGTGGCGTAGCACTTTTAGCTGTTATGGACCAGGAGTTAGCCACATCCTGTGTGTCTGTTGGAGTTCCCTCAGTGGGCAAGAGAGAGACACTCTTTCAGTCCTGGGAAAAGGAACAATGAATGTTTCCCTGTTGTGTCAGCACGCTGTGCCCATCCCTGGGGAAGCAGCTGCTGTCATTAATATGGTTGGCCTTATTTTTCCTGTCTAAAAGAAACAAAAAATATATATATATAAGCATATATCTACCCCTCCTCAAATTTGTTTGGATAGAGGAGTAGGTTACTGGAACTGGCTCAGGGGTTAATTCAGGCTGTTGATCCTTCTTGTAAAGTAATCTCTGGTAAAAAGGGTTTTCTTTTTTCCTGAAGAGAATCAAGATTCTGCATCTGAACAGGAAGATGCAGGGACAGATTCAGGTTTTATGTTCTCCGATTTCTGATTCAGATTCAGAAGGGAGCTCAGTTTCTGATTCTCCCTGTGGGGATTCCCTTTCTCTCTGAGACTATTCCAAGAATGTCCCAGACTTTTCAGTGGAAGAATACTGAAGTTTGTCAGTCCCTCAGAAAATACTGTGAATTATTACAGAAAGATTTTCCAGAACCTACACCCAATCTTCCCATCCTATTCTGTCCTGTCTGCTTTAGAGGATGTGTGTCTTACTGCCTGCAATTGCTGCTAAGCACTTATTTAAACTCTAACCTACTCTTTCTAATAAGGGTGGAAACATTATTGATAGCTGTGGGAAAAAAAAACTGTATTCTTCTGCAACTTTGATTTTCAGAATATTGAATTGTTAGGCTCATACGTTAGTTTGTTCTGACAAATTTTCAAGTTTGAGAAATGTTTTATCTACAGTTTCTTCTTGTGAAGAAAAATATGCTTTAAATAACTTAAGTTTCTTCTAATGCATAGGCCACTACTCATTGTTTGCAGTGCTAGTATGACTCCGGTAATTCAACAGCTGTGGCCACTGGTACTGTTTTAATGAGGTTTTCTTGGCTGCATTCTCAGAACCTCCTAGATGTAAAAATGAGATTTTAAATTCTCCCTTAGATAAAGGTTTAGTGGTTGGCCCCTCTACTGCAGAGGTGATCAAAAAGTGAGATGAAGATACAATGATATCTGGAATATCTGTGGAAACCAAGAAAGAGCACAAATGGAAGTATTTATGGAAGATTTCATTATGCAAGATTAGAGGAAGATGAGGTACAACAACTAAAATTTAAGATAGAAGGCGATGAGATAAAAACAGTTGTGTATAATCAATGCACAGGGAAGTCTCCAGGAATGCATGGTATTCCTGTGGAAGTTTGGGCGTTACAAGGGGAAGAAAATGTGAGATTTTATAAGCTGTGATAGCTATATTAACCCAAAGAGAGTAAAGACCCATCAACTCGTCTCATATAGGCCTGTTTCAATTTTATGCCATGATTATAAAGTGTTTTTGTATATACTAGCTACAAAAATGGCAAAAGTATTACCAAAGTTGATGGACCAGTGTGGTTTTGTGGAGGGGAGGAAAACATTTGATAGCATTAATATAACACTGATATAGAAGAAAGCAGAATGTAAGAAAGTACTGCTGTTGGTAGGTTTTTGTGCAGAACTGTCATTTTATGAGTAGGGCAATGTGGATGCATTTGCATTCCCTGGTAAAATAATTGGGTTAATTAGGAGGATATTTGAAGGATCAGAAGCAAGAGTTAGAAGGAGGAGGGTTCCTCCGATAAGTTATTTGAACAGAGGAACTAAATAGGGGTGTTGTCTTTCCCCTGTATTTGTTTTATATTTAGAGCTATTGTCAAAGAAATTGAGGAGAACAGAAGTTTAAGAATATTATTTGTATGGTAATCAAGAAAGGTTAGCTTTATTTGGAGGTGATATTTTGTACTTGATAAATCCAGAAAAGAACATTTCAATGTTTAACATTTTGACAGTTTCATGTCGTTTCTGGATAAACTATTGTTATTAGCCATAAGTTAAATACCCACACATGACTTGGTTCAGCTTAACCCATATTTATGGAGATATATAAGGTGAAGTATTTAGAAGCATGAATTAAAAAGGTTTATGTTATGGCAGCTAAGGATATATGGGAAGAGACCCAACAAAAGATAATATATAAACTAAGAAACTAGAAGGTCTTGTTTATGGATGCAGATAGCAAGATACAACAGTGAAAATGTTTAGTCTCTCGTTTTCTGTACAGCTCAGGCATATTTTTATCAAAAGCAGAAAAGTTGTGAACAATTAATAGAGTTGAAGGAATTTATATTGGAGTGGAAGAGGGCAAGAGTTAAATTGGATGGAATAAGTTGATCTTACTAATAGAACAAGGTGGTTTAGGATTACCTGATATGAAGAGTGATTTTAGAAATGCACAGTTAAGGCTTCTATACACAATGCAAGCAGAAGGTTGTATGTAATTCAAAGTAGAAAAAAAGCTGATGAAACTGGGAGGGTGGAGAGTTCAGGAAATGAGAGAGGGTTGGAGTTTGGAAGCAGATATTTAAGGAGGGAAATACTCACAGTACAGAATGTTTAAGTTGCAGAAACTATTATAAGAACTAATCCAACACATTGAATGGAGATATACAAGTAGGGATACATAAAATGGGCAAGAGGGGACTGGAATTTAATACTTGGAAAGGAACCAAAATATTAGGAGCAAATACAGAGTTGGATGAGGCCAAGAAAAAGTTTGGTCTGCAGGTAAGAGACTGCCTTATCTGTTTGGGATTGCTGTCAAGAGTATAGGCACAAAGAAGAGAATAAGGAGTTGTAAGTGAAAGACCTGCTCTGGTAGAGTTTAGTCAAATTTAGAATAGAAGCTGCTGTTCAAAAGCAATTAGTAGAGCATATAAAATATTGCATGATAACTGTAAGGATCATTCTGATGGGGTTAGAATAGACTGGGAAGAGAGACTGGTTAAAAAAAAAAAAAAAGTACAAGGGAATAATGGGAGGACATACATATGGCTCCCAAATATGCTATGAAGTCTAGAAGATTAAGGATTTTTGCCTGGAAGTGGTTGCATAAATATTTTTGTACTCCAAGCAGATTTCAAATAATTTTTCCTCAGTTAGATAGCAAATGTTGGAGGCATGACAGGGAAGAAAGAAGCAACTGGAAACATGTTTTTTGGGATTGTAGTAAGTCAGCAGATTAAAAAAATCCCTACATCTACTGTGTCAGAAATATTAGGGAGTCAAATGGCTGTGACTAAGGAAATTATTTTTGAGCTGGAAAACAGGATCATAATTGTCTAGACGTAATATGATCTTATCAAGTTTAACTTTGGTGGATGCCAAGAAAAAAAGCTGTCACCAGAAAATTAAATTCAAAAATCTAAACCAACTGTATTCAAAGTGTTGAACATTGCAAAAGATATAAGAATTGTAAGTGGGATCTTTAAAAAAAAGGGGAATGAGCTCAAATTAAATAGAAATAAATGGAATTTTGTGGGGACAATACAGGCAGAATAATGTTCAACAGTAGGAGTAAGATTTGAGAGAAGGCAGGAACTGAATGATTTATGTAATTCTGGACTGAAAGACATTTACAAAGAAAGTAAATTTGTGTATTATGTGAATAGAAAAATGTTAATATGATTTGCTTTCTTTTCTATTAGTGTATGTATGCCTATGTGTGAAGTGATATTTTTATGAAGGCGTTCATAAAAAAGTTTGTTCCTAATTAGCTAGAACAGTATTTGCAAATTCAGACAACGAGAAATAGCCCCCAGAGTTGCCCCCTGCACTTAGAGAAAGTACTGATTGTTAAACTATTTTTGAACAGCAAATGTAATAACATACAAGTTGCATTTATCTTTAATATACTCAAAACATGTGTGGCACAATTCTATATGAAGGTCTTGTGACAGAAGTGTGGAGTTACTCACTGGGTGTTGTAAATATTATTTCACTTCCATTTAAGTCATCTTTACATAAATCAAGAAAATCCCATGAATAAGAAACATAACCTTTCAAGTATAGCAGTCCAACACTTGCATGGTTTTATTTCTTACTCTTGTCACATAAGTGATTTCTCAGCTTCAACTGTTTAAGAAATGGTTTTCTGCATAATGGGTTTTAATAATGTATCCAAGAAACTGGAAATTAACTGTTTTTAACTCATTGCTCTCAAATAGAGGTCAAAGTGGATGGTTGTTACGGATTTTATACACTTTGTCATTCTAAACAAATAACCAGTTCCAGGGTTGCTTATTTTATGTTCTTTGTCCTTTGGTTACCGGGAAATATGATTGAGCCAGTGGCCCATTTTTAGTGAAGGCCAGGGGAGAAAAGCTCCACATCAGATTTAAAAGCATTTAAACAAGAATTGATAAGTAATTCTATACAAAGGGAGAAAATCCCTGAAACAAATTGTTACAGCGAGTTGGTTAGCATACATTGTAGTATGATATCATTAAAATGAGAGCTACTTTTGATGATAGGCCGGTACTACCTGCTAGCATACAGAGGTGTTAGTGACTCAAAGTGAGAAAAGCATAGTTATAGTAAGTAGGTGGTTGTGCATCTGTTTTGAAGGCTGTGCAGGTATGGGTGCAGTTGTTAGATTGGTCTTGAAATTGGAAAGGTTGCTGGTATGCTTAAGAGGGATAAGGGGATAGAGTTCCAAGAGTGGGCTACATAGCTGGAATAGAGAGATGTTTGTGCTGACAGTTGTGGTTTGTACGTAGCTAAGAGCATTGTTTTCTGATCCGAGTGGCCTAGCAGAGGTATATGTAATAAGTCTAGTAGGGCTTTACTTAGATCTGGTTTGTATATTAATTTGTGAACTAGACGTAAGTGGGAGTGAGTGAGTTGTTTGGGTTATTCAAGCCACTCAGGCTGTTTTAGAGCTAAGCAATGATGAGTTATGTTTAAGTCAGTGGCACATTTTGCCATTTTATTGTAGCACTGGTTTGGTTTATTTTGGATGGAAGTTTGAAGTTAAGCAGTACTGGCTATCCGTACAGTAAAGTGGAAAGTAAGAATGTAGAGGCCAGGAGTTTTAAGTGCTTTTTGATCCATATAGTTTCCATATTTTTATCACCTGAAATTTCAGGTTATCACCAGTTGTCATGCCTAGTAGGTTGGTAAGGGGGATGACTTTTATAGGGTTGTTATCAGAGGCTCTTATTGAGAAGTTTTATTTGAGATGTGTAAGTGCTTTTGGAAGGAATAATGGCAGCTTTTTTTTTTTTTGATTGAATAGAAGCTGGGAGTTATTAACCCATCTTTCACCTGATGAAAATGTCTCTTGGGTGATGCTGAGTAATTGGGTTACTGGCAGTACAGATTAAAGTGGGGTCATCTGCATATCATATAATGGATGCTTGGTATTTGGAGTGTTGGTTGTTGGGCCACTGCTTTTCAACATTTGCCTAGTATGGAACCTTGGGGAGCACCTGTTTTAATGCTTTTCAACATATTTACCTAGTGTGGAACCTTGGGGAGCACCTATTTTGATAGGAAGAATGAGTAGGCATTAATCTGTTTAGCAGACTGGAGTCTATTGAAAGATAGCTGGAGAACCATTTGGTGGAGGTGTGTAATAGGCCAAATGAAGAGAGCTGTTTTATAAGTAGGCTATGGGAAATTATATCGAAGATGTTGTTCAGATCCAGAAACACAGCAAAAACCAGTTTACCTTTGCCACCAGCTAGATTAATAGTGTTGGTGGGTCAAGTTTAGGAGAGCTGTGGTACTACTGCAACCTGGGCTGAAACCATGTTGGGTGGGGGCAAGGAGGCTGTTTGTAAATGAGTCAATCTGAAGTAGTTTACTTCATTTGGTCTTCAACCTGCGTGTTTCGGATTCGCATTGGATCTGACACTGCTGCATTTTCCAGCTATGGATCTGAGCTTAAGCTCCTCCCCTTACCCGTAATGCCCCTTGTCTCCCTTCTCCCCCCAGATCTCGTTTGCTGCCAGCATTAGTACAGGCATGGTTCTGATATTGTAAGTGCGTGAAAACTTTGTATTTTCCTATCCTGTCCACTACCTTTTATCTTTCTTAACTCCCTACATTGGACAAAAAAAAAAGTTTCTTCTTCCTTATTTTAACCTTCTTAGAGAGAGTGTGTGTGTGTGTGTCTGATACTCTACTAAAGCAGGCTTCAGAAAATGCACAGTGTATAGTCATAAGGTCTCCCCGGTGAATGGCTACACTTGTGCGTGATATGCTTGGGTGCAGACCATCTCAAGTCCACCTGTTCTATTTGCACTGGATTCAACCCCAGTGCACTTAAGGACAGATGGAACAAGCTTATCCTAAAACGTCTGCTTCCATCTTCAGGGATGGCTGATGTTCTTCGTGTTTCACTGTTGCAGTCATCACACTTGGGTTATCTGCCTGCAGCTAGCCCTCATTCGGCCTGAATGCCAGAGTCTTGGGATTTCTGCATCGGATGCTGTCGCTTCTTCCATGATGTCAGGTCGTCTGGGGTATAAAACAGGCAGCCGACGCCATTACATCAGTCTTTCTTGCCGAGAAGGAGCCTGAAGCAGAAGCAGTTCGCAAGTGCCGGTCGGCCGCTACCTGAAATTTTCATTTTTCGAGTTTCAAACCTGAAGTCTTCTAAAGCTAAGTATCCCGTTGGGGAATCTTTTTTCTTGCTCTAACCGATGTCGGAAAAAGTTAATGGCCTTGCCTGTGGAAAGCAAATATCTCAGAGATTTTCATTCTTACTGCGTCACTTGTTTAGGTCCAGACCACAACGTCCCTCGCTGTCAGTTTTGTGCCTTGTTTAACGCCCGAACCATTCGTTGTCGGGCTATTTTTGTCACTAAATTCTTTCACTGTCGTTCTCCATATTCCGAAGTGGCTTCGGTAAGCCATCCAACTACCGATCTTCCAAAAAAAAAACACAAAGATAATGACAGAGACAGACGACATAGGTCAAAAGCTGCCGACAACACTTCCGTTAAGCTAGTCGCCAGTCCGCCGGTACTCAGTGAGACGCCTTTGCAGTCCCTGATGCCCGCTTCTACAGATTCGCAGGCCTCTGCTGAGACCCATTCGATGTCTGGTATGCCACGAGATGCTTCTTCGACTGTGGAACCTGCGGATGTCTCTACCGGCTTCTGAGGGTGTATTCCGAACTACCGATATTCGCATTAAACCTTACTTTTTTTAGCTAAAACTACTGAATTTCTCAGGCCCAGACTACACCTAGAAAACCGACGACCAAAGCACATGCTCAAGCTCCCATGCCTCAAAAACAAATACTTAGAATGGCTGAAGACTTTATTACCCTAATTAGGGGAAGCCAGCCTTCCCCTACAAAGAGAACAAGAATTGAGTTTGTTTCTGATTCTACAGACCAGGAGTCCAATGACTCTGGCCCTTCTGATTACCATGACATACCCTTATCTACTTTTGAGGATTTGGATGCAGAGGAATCCATTCCCTCTGTCTCCCCTCCAGAGAATTTTTCTTTTGGTGAAACCTTGCATACTTTGAGAGCATTTCCGCTGGGAATGCCAGGATTATCCTCAGTCCAAAAGAGACTCAGAGAATTTTTAGAGTTGCCTCAATAAAGGCCCCTAGTTGTACCCCCTGTCCTGGATGTTGTTGATGATGTCTTTATGGACTCCAGTCTTTCTGCAGACACTTTCCCACCGGCCCCTAGAAAACTTGACAAGTACTACAGAGTACCTGATTCTCACAAATTTCTCTTTAAGAATCCTACTGCGGATCCAAAGACCATTTCCTAGGGGCCTAAAGGTATTAAGGCTACTACAGCCAAAAACCCTACTCCTTCAGACATGGATTCCAGAGCTTTAGACAGATGGGGTAAGAAGGTATATACCTCTGCAACTCTTGCCATCAGGGCATCGAATTGCCAGTTTCATTTGTTGAAGTACCAGAAACATATTATAAAACAAATTAAACAAAAAATGGTATTACTTCCAGATTGTGCAGAAAATAAAGATTTACAGGAGTTAATGTATTCTGCAAACCAAGTTAGTAAACATACTTTGCAGTGTGGTTTTGATGCCCTAGAAGCATCTAGCAGGGCTGCAGTTACTAGATCTGCACTGAAAAGGCATGCTTGGCTGAAGGAACTAACCTTGCCAGACCTTGTCAAATCAAAATTACTAGACGCTCCTTTAAATCAGGACCATTTGGCACCAAAGCAGAAGAGGTTCTGAAAAAGATGGAAGAAAAAGCTAAATCTATGCAAACTGTTAAAGAATTCTTACAAGTGTAGCCACCTAGATTCAGTAGGCATTGGCCTACAAAAAAACTGGTCCTTTACAGCCCCTTCCAGGGCCTTCGCATTCCAAACCCAGGGCAACCAGACCACCAAGACTACAGTCTCAGGGTATGCAGAGATCTAAACAATGGAGTGCTCCCACCAAAAAAACAGGGAGTGGCAAGCCACCCCCCTTATGATAAAAGTTCACAATGACTTGTCAATTATCCTTCCCAGCCATGCCCATCTACTTGCACCCCTAGAGGAAAACTTGCCCTTCATGCCAAAAACTGGATGTCCATTATTCAAGACAGATGGGTTCTAAACATTGTATCCCAGGGGTACAGATTCTACTTCCATTCCCTGACAACCCCAAGTGGGTTTCCAGACTTTCCTCCAAACCAGTGGGCAGAGGCTCAAAAGCAAGTACATTCCCTGCTCAGTATCAGGGCCATCCAACCTGTTCCAGTAGAACAGAGGGCTCGTGGCACCCAATCCTGGATCTATCAATTCTCAACACCTTTCTGGTGGTCCCAAAATTCAAAATACTAACCCTGCAACAGCTTCTCCCTATACTAGCAAAGGATGCCTGGCTAGTCACCCTAGACTTTAAAGAAGCCCATCTGCACATCCCCATAAGGGAGTCTTGCAAAATATATGCAAAATATATCTCCACTTCAGGGCAGGATCTATGCACTATCGGTTCTCTGCACTTCCCTTTGGCTTATCTACTGCTCCCAGACTATTCACAAAGTGCTTGGCTCCAGCCATTGCGTACTACAGGCAGTAAAATATCCAAATTTTCCCATGCTTGGATGATTGCTTGATTCAGGCGGACAGTCAGGAATTACTACTTCAATACCTGACATTTGTAAAAAGACTTCTATTTCCATTGGGGTACACCATCAACGAAAAGAAATCACAACTGGTGCCCAGTCAAAAAATTGTATTCCTGGGAGCAAGCTTGAACACAACTTCCCTGATGGCCTTTCTCACTCCAGAAAAACATATATATCTGAACAACTACTTCAAACACATGGCCACAAAAACCCAGCTATCTGCAAGGAAAGTACTGCAAGCCCTAAGGGTCATGGCCTTATGCATTCTGCTAATTCCATATGCAAGACTGCATATGAGGAAACTTCAATGGTACTTAAAAAGTCTTTGGTGCCAACATTCTCAGGACTTGGAAACAGTCATTCCGATCATTCCTTGTCTATGGGCAGAGTTCCTTTGGTGGGCAGAAGCATGCAACCACAACAAGGGATTGCCTTTCACTCAACCCCTCGCTGCCCAAACCCTGACTACAGAAGCATCAGACTATGCATGGGGGGGCTCACATGGCAGGCAAATGCATTCAGGGAAAGTGGACCCCAGGACAAATTCTCCTGCACATCAATCACAAAGAGATGTTAGCTGTACAGTATGCTCTGTTAGCCTTCAAATACTTAATCCTTCCATGACAGCTGCTGATAAAAACAGACAACACCACAGTTATGTGGTACATAAACAAACAGGGGGGAACCCATGCTTACCCACTCTGCAGGTTTGCCATGACCCTGTGGAACACAGCCTTGAGCAACCAAGTGCATCTGCAAGCTCAGTTCCGGCCAGGCAAATAGAATTCACTGGCAGACGACTTAAGCAGAAATCTCCTGGACCCACATGAGTGGAAATTGGAGCCCAACACCTTCAACCTTCTAATCCAGAGGTGGGGGACACCGGAGGTAGACATCTTTGCCTCCCCCGAGAACTACCAGTTGAGCAGATTTTGCACCACGAACCCTCACGGCAGGGCCTGGAAGGTGGATACCTTATCCTTCAAATGGGAAAACCTCTCAATTTATGCCTTTCCTCCTCTGCCCCTCCTCTCAATGGTACTACTCAAGATCAGACAGGACAGCCCAAGGGCAATTCTTATAGCCCCAGATTGGCCACGCCAGCACTGGTACCCACTCTTATGCAGTCTGACAACAGTGCCACCCTGGCATCTTCATCATAATCCTTCCCTGCTGTTTCAGCAGGAGGGACAGATTTTGCATCCACAGCTGAAACCCTAAACCTTGCAGCCTGGCTTATCCCCTGAATACTCCACCAGCAACCCTCAGCAAGCAGGTGCTGGACGTCGTTCTTGAGGTCAGAAGGCCTAGTACTAGAAAATCCTATGCTGAAAAGTGGAAAGGATATTGCTCTTGGAGTCCGTCTCAAGGAAGGGACACAGATGTGACCTCCTCCATACCTCAAATCCTTGATTACCTAGCAGAGCTACTCCACAGAGGCCTATCCTTCTCCTCCATTAAGATTCATGCCTCTGCCATCTCAGCTCATTAAAATACTGAGCCACCTCTATTCTCTCACTCTCTCATCAAACAGTTTCTGATAGTGGCTAACAACTTAAGGCTGCCTAGGAGAGCACTCATCCCTGCCTGGGACCTTAACTTTGTACTGGAAAAGCTCACGCTCCTCCCTTTTGAACCTGCAGCTTCAGCAGAGTTAAAATTACTTTTTTGGAAAACAGCCTTGCTTTTCGCCATAACCTCAGCTAGAAGAGTGTCTGATTTACAGGCACTAATGGCTGTGGAACCCTTCATTATTTTCCATGCTGACAGGGTTTACCTCAGGACTAACCCATCCTTTATGCCTAAGGTGGTCTCCAGTGTGGTTCTAACCTTCTTCCCTAATCCTCAAAATAAAGGGGAGAGGATCCTGCATTTCTTGGATGTGCACAGACAGCTCAGGTTCTACCTTGACAGGACTAAACCTTCCAGAAAATCTGACCAACTGCTAGTCAGCTTTGCTACAGAAGCAGAGGGCAAGGCCATTTCAAAGCCAACCATTTCCAAATGGATAGCACACTGCATCCATTTCTGCTACAAGCGCCATGGAAAACCTACCCCACAGGGGATCAGAACACATTCCACTAGGGCTACTTCCACCTCTATAGCATTTCTCAGGGGAGTCCCTCCCAGGGACATTCTGGAAGCTGCAACCTGGAGTTCTGTACACACCTTCACTAAGCATTACCACTTACCCATTTATTTTTAAATCCAGAGCTGGATTTGCTACAGCAGTCTTACAAGGCCTGATAGCCAGCCCTAACTCCTCTTGAATGCCTCCACCCTTCCTCAGCAACAGTGAAACACGAAGAACATAGTACAGTTGTGTACACTTACCATAAATGTAGATGTTCAAGTGTATTCACTGTTGCAGTCCTGGTTTCCTTCCCTCCAGCCCCCTGTTTTTCTCTATCCTTTCTACCTATCCTCTGTATGACCATTTTTCATGGCAGGGGTATTTACTTTTTACTGGTGGTGTCCCGCACCATATACTAGCTTCCTATTTGGGGGGGGGGGCACCTGACATCTGGGGCAAGAAAAACTGATGTAATGGCGTTGGCTGCCTGTTTTATACCCTTGACCTGACATCAAGGAAGAAGCGACAGCATCCGATGCAGAAATCCCAAGACTCTGGTATTCCGGCTGACTGAGGGCTACCTGCAGGCAGAATAATCCAAGTGTGATGACTGCAACAGTGAATACACTCGAACATCTGCATTTATGGTAAGTGTACACAACTGTACTTCCCTTCTTCCCCAGCTGGGGGAGCAGCGGCTGCTGCATCTTTTTCCTCTTCCCTGGCCTCTGTGACTCGCACTCCGCCAAGAGGTCGGGGGAAGGGGACAAGTCCAAGAAAAACTGGTCTCACAAGCGGTCCCCCGACTGCTCCTCGCAGGCGGGTCCACCACCCAAAGCAAGGCTTCCTACTAGGTTTGGATCTCCTCAGCTGCACTCTCCTAGATTTCCCCCAAGCCCGAGGAAACCTGTAGCCGGTCCCATGCTAGATCCTGTCCCCACCGGCTTTCCCAACCAGTTTTGTTGGCGTCTTCCCGCTCCACCCAGAGTCTTAGAGAAACGGAGATGGGCAAGATGATGTGGAGGTTATCCACACACAGATCCAGATGGGGGTCTTGCCGGTGCCCTCGCCCTCCAGAGGGGCCTCCTTGCAACCTTTTTTCTGCCCAATAACTCCTTTTCCAATCCGACCAGCAGTTTTGGAGTTTTTGGATCCGAGGAACCTCAAGCTCTTGGAGCCATAGCCTCAGGGTTGGATCCAAGGGGTTGCTCTCTGCTCCGAGCACTTTGGAGCGGAGCATCCCATTCGGTATCTCGGCTTCTGGAGGCTCGGCTCTGACTCCCCCGTCAGGTCAGGGGAACGACCCTCGCTAGTACATCCCAGGAGGTTCATTCCCCTCAACATTCAATGTGGTGGAGAGGGTTCTTGCGGGGTCGAGACCTCTGAGCATCTCGTCCTCGGACTCTGTCCAGACCCCTTTGGCTCTGAGCACTCTTCTGAATGTCTTGCAATCTCCGGGACAGCCCGTGGTCACAGTGCCCCAGGAAGTTCCAGCGATGGAACAGCAAGAGGTTTGTGAGTCCTCCCCAGAGAGTCCCCCTGAGGGAGGTGCCTTGCACACGGGCATGTAAGAGGAGGCACTTGGACTCTCCCCCAGAGTCCCTCATGAAAGACACGGATTTGGGAGGAAGGGGAAAGTTCCCCACAGTCACCCCCCGTGGATGTCTCGTTTGAGACATCATAGAGTGCCTCTGCCGGGGGGGGGATCAGCTCCAGATCAGACCTCAGATGAGTCCGTGTTCCTGGAGGCATTCGGCTTGGGGCCCATCTACCTCTTGGGTGTTCCCTCTGGCGGATCCTTTAGTATATTTCATAACATCTAGGGCATGGAAGGAGCCAGGCACCATTAGAGCCCATTCTCAAGTGCTCCGACAAAGTCTTGAACCCCCCCATTGGATAGGATGCTTTGGAACAAGGGGTCCCCAGTAGATGCAATGATGGTGGCCACCACCAAGAAGGAGCTTGGTCAGGAGAGCTCCACTGTTCATCCCCCTGATCAAGAATCAAGGGCATTGGACTGTTTTGGGAAGCGAGTACATGCTTCAGCATCCACCTCGGTGAAGGCGCTGAACTATATGGCACACGTCATTCGACTCCAGAGGGATCTTGTGAAGGAAGTCACGGAGTCTACCCCAGAGTCCATGTCGGCGGAGGACAAGAAGACGTTCTCTGCTCAAATGGCCACTCTCAGAGCGGTTTCCATACATCCATGCGACTGCTCTCTCATGCCACAGAGGGAGCCGCAAGAGCAGCCAGGACAGGCATTGCCATCAGGCATCACACCTTGCTCCGGTTGTGTCAATTTTTAAAGCCCTTTAAGGCATCTTTCACCAATGCCCCATATAATGGTTCTTCCCTTTTCGGGAAATCGATGAAAGAGACACTGATCCAGAGCGAGGAGGACGGGAAGACTCTGCCATTGGGATCCGCTTCTCGTCTCCTCAAAGATCTTTTTCCAGAAATCAGCGAGGAACAAAAATGATGTTGTTCCGGAAGTCTCCGATGTTTTCCTGGGATGCTCCGGATTCTCCTTCCCCCAGAGGCAGAGTGGGTCCCAGGAATTTCGGGTGCCGAGAACCCTTCTCTGAGAAACCTGGGCAGCAGCCCTGAGCGGTTGCCCGACTGCTCATCTCTGGAGGCAGTCGGGGGTCACCTGTCGTTACACCCAAAAGCATGGGAGTCCATTACAACAGATCGTTGGGTGTTGCGAATAATATCCAGAGGATATTTTGTTCCATTCAAGGAACCTCCCCATCAGAACAAGCTCCTCCCAGAAGTTCCACCCATGCAACTGGAGGAAGCAGCACTAGAAATAAGAAAGCTGCTCAAGAAACAAGTCATCCAACCAGTCCCCCCAGACCAGTCCGAATCAGGCATTTATTCCAGGTTCTTTTTAGTGCCAAAGAAAATGGGGGACCTCAGACCAATTTTGGATCTGTCCATGTTGAACCTATCAGTAGCCAAGGCGAAGTTCCAGATGGTCACTCTTCAATCTATCCTGCCCTTCTGCAGACTGGATGTGCTCGATCAATCTCCAGGATGCGTACTATCACATCAAGATGGACAGGCTCTCCCGGAGGTTTTTTCGCTTATAGCTGGGAGCCAATCATTATCCGTTCAGAGCCCTTCCCTTTGGTCTCACCACAGCCCCCGGGGTGTTTACCAAGGTAATGGTGGTTGTAGCGGCTCACCTGAGACTTCAGGGTATTCAGGTCTTTCTTTACCTGGACAATTGGCTCCCTGCTGCCCCTTCAGATCATCTACTCTACCAAGCCAGGGACTACTACGTTCGTCTAGCGAGCAAACTAGGCATCACCATCAATCTGACCAAACTTCACTGGGCCTGGTTCAGATTCTGAACTTCATTGGGGCTCGGCTGGATACTACTCAAATGAAGGCCTTCCTCACTTCAGACAGGGTACGCAATCTGAGACTACATGTGTTGCACATTCTTCAGGCACAAGTACCAATAGCCAAAGCTGTCCTAAGGGCATTGGGCTCTATAGCAGCCACGATCAGTCTCCTGCTGATGGCTCATCTCCATATGAGAGTTCTTCAGTGGACACTTGTGGTCTAGTGGCCCCTGTTAGAGCTTCATCTGTCCTTTCCTGTGAGAATCTGAAGAGTATGCAAAGACTCCCTTTGGTGGTTGATTCAATCCCCAGATCTCCTCAAGGGACGTTCCTTTCACCCTGCCTTTCCCAAAACCACGGTGAACATGGATGCCTCCCAGCTCGGATGGGAGGGACAGTGCTCGGGAAGGACAGTCCAAGGCACAGGGTCCCCTTCCGAGACCAGTTTGCATATCAACGTACTAGAGATGAGAGCGGTCCTTCTGCTGTTGCAGGCCTTTCGTGCTTATCTGCCTCTAGGGATAATTGCTATTCAGACAGACAATATGTCCGTGGTTTTGTATATCAACAAACAAACAGGAATCAGATCTTATCCCCTCTGTTGAGAAGCTATGAGAGTATGGAAATGGGTTATTTCTTCCAGCCGCTTTCTAGTAGCAACGCACATTCTGGGTCGGTCCAACATTCTAGCGGACAGGCTCAGCAGATCTATTCTGATGCCTTACAAGTGGTTTCTGAATCCTTCAGTTGTGGAACAGATCTTCCTAAGGTGGGGTTGTCCTTGCTGCAATCTCTTTGCATCTCCTTCCAACGCGAAATGCAGTGAGTTTTTCGCTCTGAACTTCCCGCAGGGGGGAAGCCCCCAGAGAGACACTGGTGCATGGTGGCCTTCCGGTCTCCTTTATGTATATCCTTCGCTTCCTCTCATGTCAAAGTTTCTTCAGAAAGCTCAAGGGCTGAGGAGCACTGTGATCCTCATTGCTCCATTCTGGCCTCATCAGGTTTGTTTTCCCTTACTGTGGTCTCATCTGGTAGTTCCTCCATGGACGTTGGATCCAGTTCCGGATCTTCTTTCTCATCCCTCTAGGATCCTTCACACAGATCTGGACAGTCTGAACCTCACAGCTTGGCTGCTCCGGTTCCCATGATTATTAGGAATCCCGGATTGTCATCCTTTAAGTCCATTTTGGTAGCAGCTCACAAATCCTCTACCAGAAAGGTGTATCGTAGTAAATGGAAACATTTCTCCATATGGGCCACTCGGCGAGCTTTGGATCCCTTTTACTGCGCCTCTTTTGAGTGTCTTAGATTTTCTGGTGAGTATTTTTCATCAGGATGCCAGTTCCTCCACAGTTAAAGTACAACTGGCAGCTATTTCTAATTTTCATGTTTGGTTGAATACGTCGTCTTTGGCTTCTTTCAAACTTTGTAAGACCTTTCTTAAAGGTGTCTTCCTTCTTAGAGCCCCGGTTAAGGACCCTTACACCTCCGTGGGACCTTACCTTAGTGTTACAGGCCTTGGACTCTGTGCCGTTTGAGCCCACAGCTTCAGTTGTGCAACTTTTGACCTGGAAAAAAGCTTTCTTGGTTGCCATTACCTCTGCCAGACAAGTGTCAGAGCTTCAGGCTCTCTCTATCAAAGTGCCTTACATGATCTTTCACAAAGACATAGTGTCGCTGCACACTAATCCATCTTTCCTTCCTAAGGTAGCGACGGAAGCTAATATTAATCAGACTATTAATTTGCCAGTTTTTTCCCTAACTTCCAAAACAATGGGGAATACAAGCTGCATCTGCTTGATGTTCATAGGCAATTGAGATTTTACTTACACAGGACGAAATATTTTCGTAAATCGTATCAGCTGTTTGTGTCTTACGCTAAACCCTTCTTAGACAAGCCAGTCTCCAAGATAACTATTGCTCACTGGATTTCCCAATGCATTGCTCGAGCCTATGCTGTGAAGGGCATGTCTCTGCCGGGACAAGTGAAGGCACATTCTACTCGATCTCTGGCTATGTCAGCTGCCTTTTGGTCTAGGGTGTCTCTGGATATTTGTTCAGCATCCACTTGGTCCTCATCTCATACCTTTATTTCACATTACAAGCTGGATATTGTGTCTAGGAACAGAGCATCCTTTGATTCTGTGATGCTCCAGAATATACTTCCATAATGGCCACCCATGAATTTTTGGTAGCTGGGGAACTCTATCCCACAGGTTGAAGATCAAATTAAGTAAAACTACTTCAGATAAAGAAATTGTGCTCTCCATAACGTTCCGTCTGAGTAGTTGTACTTCATTTGTCTTCAACCTTCCCCCCTCCTTCCCCCTGACCTTATCTTTTGTGCAGTCTTCATATACCTTTGTATAATTTGTAAGGTCCTTGGCCCAGTCTAGGCCTGGGAGTTGGTAGTGACTCATGATTATGTTAAGGTGCTGTTGGGTCAGGTATCTGGTACTTCTTAGGCAGCAAACTCGATCTGAAGGGAGATGGGGCATTATGGGTAAGGGAAGGAGCTTGGATCCATAGCTGGAAAATGCGGCTGTGTTGATTCTGATGTGGATCCGAAACCCACAGGTTGAAGATAAATGAAGTACAACTACTCAGATGGAACATTATGATGAGTACATAACTTTTTTAATTGCTATGAATGCATTTTTCAAGGATTTGCGAAAGAGGAGAGAGAATGGCAGTGGGTATAAAGTTGCATATGTCATTGGAGTTACTTCCCTTGTGAAGTGGGATGATTTCCATATGGCTGGGGATATGTGATTCCTGAATTCTTCTGTTTGAGAACAGATACTGGAAAGAGCTGGCTGTTATTAGGAAATCACCAAAAATCTCATTTGGAGGTAGTGTACTTGGTTTCATTTATTTGAGGTATTTCTTGCTTGTTGTGGTGGATACTGGTTGAAAGGAGAGTATGAATGGAACTGGGGAGGTGAAACTGAGTGGGATGTGATCAGATTACTGAAGGAGGTCGATTTGCTTTTGGTTTGGTTAAGTAATTTTAGCAATGCTAGAGATGATGATCATTGAAAGCATTAGCTGTTTGTTCCAGTGAGCATGGTGGTTGGGGGTTGGTTGTCCATATGAGCCAGGGTGCAGTATTTTTGATATGCTGGCCCAGAATTGTGTAGAATTTTTGTAACATGTATTCTGCGAATTGAAGTAGTAGTTACTTGTCAAGTTTGATCTGGTCTTTGGCTTTTTTCGTATGTATTTATACTGTTGAAGATTTTCAGTTTTATTATTGAGCCATGCCTTCCAGGCTTCATCTGTATTCCTTATCAATTTCCACATAGAAGGAGTGGGCCAAGGAGCAGGGTTGTTTTGCACTATTAAGACTAAGAGTCATGCTGTTTAATAGTTCCATAAATGTCTCATTAAAATTTTAACGGTATCGTCTACTGAACAATTTTCTTAGGGTGTTTCAATTGCGAGATTGTCGTGAGGTGTTAAACAGTTCTTGGTAAAAAGTTGTTCATGTTTAGAGACGATGTGCATGTGTTCTCTGAGAGATGTATGGTATTCCGTTGTGGCATATATGGACAGATGGTCACTTATTATCATTACTAAGGTACTGTGGGAGCTTATTTTGTTGGGGTGGCTTGTTGATAACTAGTCCAGGGTGGTAGTTTACCATTGTTCAGGTTGATCCTGTTAGGATCAGTGATGAAATTGTATAGATGTATGCTAAAATTATAGAAATGAGACTTGACCAATCAATGTTAACATAACCTAGTATAATTGTGTCTCTGTGTGTACATTGTTGGGATAACCAAGATAAGATGTCCTCAAATGTCCTGATATTGTCTCCAAGTGGGATATAAAAGACTCCCAAGTATGCTGTTTTGTATGCATTTAGTTTTAGGTTACTTAGAAGCACTTCAGCATTGTGGAAGGAGGTTATGGTAGATGGTGAGAAGTGATAGGTCTGCTACTGTGGTACATTATTGCTGCTACTCCTGCTTTTTTCTTTAATCTGTTAGCGCTAAGGATGTTAAAGCTGGGGAGGGATGGGAGTTTTTCTGTGTAATTGATATTGGGTTTAGACAACATTCTGTTGTTGCAAATATGTCAGGGGAATATTATTTTATCCATGTGTGTAGTTCTGGAATTGTGTTTACAATGCTTTTGAGCTTCATATGGAATGTTTTTTGTTACTATTTCTTAAATTGTTGGGAGAAAAATTTGGGGTTTTTCAGGCAAGGTTGATTTATTATTTGTGAAGCAACATGGTGCCCGAGAGGTTCCAGGGATGGAGTGAATGTCACCTGCTAGTATTAGATTTAGTAGTAGCTGGTGATACTGCCTTTAAACTTTTATTTTTTTTTTTGGATTAAAGAGATGTGCACAGTGATCTTTTTATATAAGTGGGGACCTATATTGAACTGGATGGGTACAGGGGTTAACATTGTAATCATGCGTCTTTTGGTAAAAGGTAAAGTAGTTGGGGTGCTGTGTTTTGTAAGGTGTAGAATAGGTTACTAATATGAGGAGGTTAGAGTAAGAAACTATATCATGGTGAGGAAGGGTCTATGTTCACACATTGAATATGGAACACAATGAACGGCTTATGATGAAACGTAAAAGAATGAAAATTAAAGTGCCAAAACACTTAACATCAGAAAATTGATTCATTGAATGACCATAGCTGGCCAACAACCAGGAAGTACCGCAGTGCATAAGGTAAGTGAAGGACGCCTTTTTTAAATTTGCCATTTTCCCCACTGTCGTCTGATCTCTGAGTTGATATATACAGTTGGGGGTGTAGCCCCTTACCTTGGTTGATTATGTTTGCAATATTGGCCAGCTATGGCCATTTGATGAATTATTTTCTGATGTTAAATGTGTTTGGTACTTGTAACATTTTGCTCTCTTACATTCAATTGTAAGCCGTTTGGTGTGTGGGGAGTTTTAGGGTATAGGGTGTTTTTATAGATGAATAGTAGAGTACTGGTGTTATTAGTTATAGTAATAAGGAGATGTAAGAGGATGTTATTGGTTGGTTAGGTTTTGGTGGGAGGAGGTTGTTGTGGCTTGGTAGTATTTTATCAGTGTGCAAGTAAGGTGAAAAATAAATGTAGAGGAGGTGGGGTTGGTGCGAATTGGGGGTAGGGTAAGGGAACGAAGCAGCACCAGGCACTATTGTAGTCTGGCCAGAAAACAATCTGAGAATTTCCTGACTGCCGAAAATCATTTTTATTCAGTTTAACTTTTATTAGTGGTGGTTGTATAACTCTTAAAATTTATAGGTTAACTTCAATATTGTAAGAATAGTTTATTTTTATGCAGTAAGGAAATGTATGTTACAACTGTATAACTATGGAACCTAAAGATGATAGTGTGGGCTGGGGGCTGATGTACTACTAATGGGATGGTAACTAACAGGAACATTATATTTGAAAAAGGCAGTATTAAACTGGGACAAGTGTTAAGGGGTTGGTTCTGACTACGTCCCAGTTCATGTGTACACACCTTTAGTGGCCAGTACAGCAATAGGTCAAATTCCATTAAAATTATTTGAGGGGCTTTACAATTATTTGTACCAGTTCAACAGTAACATACAGGGCTGATAATGCAGGCTGAAATCTTGCTTATCCTCTGTACAGTTCAGTATGAGTATTGTTGCATTTGTCCTATATATGGTCAGCACTACCTTAGAGAATCTGTTTGACAGACATGACCAGCTTCTTTCTCATGTGTTTGGGTAATCCATTTCACTAGGATGCAGCAGCAGGCCCATTTACAAGATGAGGAGGGGGCTATCCAGTGTCAGACAGTTTTACTTCTGCTATGAAGTCTCCCATGAAGGCACACTCAACTGTAATATTCTTGAATACCCATGTGGTTGCCTTTAGAAGACTGATTCTCAGAGTTTGCTGTACAACTATAAACAAAACTAAGACTAATGAGATCTGGAAGTGGTCTCACCCACATTCTAGAACTTTTAGGCCCCAAGAAAGAGTTCTGCTAAATGACCAAATGGTCTCACTGTTGGAAAAGGGCCACACTTTACTCATGAAAGAAGCCATAGAGCCTGCTGCTCCTTTGGAGGTAGGTAGAGGGTTCATTGTCTGCCTCTTCCTTATTCATTTGGAGGTGAGAGGTTTCCATCCTATCTTTGACATCAGCAAATTCATCATGACCTGCAGTATTGTATTCTAGATTGTGACCTTCCAGAGGGCTTTGGCTCTGAATCAGGGCTTTAGGATATTGCTGAACATTGAAGGACACCATTTAGCACACCACTCTGTGTAGTTCTTAGAGAAGATTCCTTTAGTTTGCTGTGGGTGGGATGGGCATCTATCTCATTATAGTATATTGTTTCATCCCTCCTCTATCTTACTAGAGTGTCTTTCCGGAAGAAATTTCTTGCATTCCCATAATTTATTTAATATTAGACTGGCTCTTGCAGCTCTGTTAGTATACTTCTGGTAGCAGCCTTGTGTTCATTAATCTGTTGCAGGCCCTTAGAGAAGGTATTAATTGGATTGGGTTTTTTTCATGTTCTAGCACAAAGATTCCTTTCATCTGGGTTGCATATGGATACCTTTCAGAGTCGTTCATTACTGACTACATTGAAGGCCCAGAAAGTCATACCCTGGCAAATTGCAGGAGTATGCATTGGTGGGTAAGATATATAGACAACCGCTGTTTTTGTCATTCTGTTTACCCGCGTACAAATGATGGTGCTTTAATGGGCTGTAAGAAGCCAGTTGTTTAAGTGGTATCACACAGAAATGAATTGCTAAAGCCCAGTCCCTGTCACTGGGCTCTGAAGTTTTGGACCTCATTTTTCTCTCTCATCGGGGAATTGAACTTTCTGTGGCCAAGTTTTTTTTGCAGTCCATAGTGACTTAAATAGTGGTTTAGGGTGCCAGTCTTAGTCTCATCTTTGGTTAAGGGAAAGTGTCTCCCTCCCCAAAAAGTAAGATTTTATACAAACCAGCTTGAGCTAAGGACAGTATTTTTCATCCTTCAAGCTCTAGAAAGGGAGTTAAGATGATGTTCTGCTAGTCTGTTAATCAGGTTGTCATAGTTTGTGTTAATAAGGTAACACTAACCCAAACCACATATTCAGAGAGTTAAGGTTGTGCCTCATGGCTGTAGGCCGAGACATCCCGTTAGAGCTCTTCACATCTTAGAGGTACAGATTTGCTGGCAGACTCAAGGCATAGTTCTGTCCCTTTCTTTGAGCTGAGAATAAAGAAGACTTGCGAGGTCAGGATCTTATAGGAATAGGGCACTCTGTAGATCAGCCTGCAGCATTTGAGAAGTTTACCCCCACCACCACCACTTTTTTCCCCCTTCTGCTTGGATCCTTTTTAGGAAAATTTTCTGTATACATTTCCTTTTGTTGTGTCTTAGCCAGATTCAGAAAGGTAAACTTATCCTTGTCAGGTTTTGCAATAAAGATGGATTTGGATTTTGGGTCTTGGGTCAGGAACCTTTCTTGGTAATTTGCATTGACAAGTTTGTAGGTTATCCTGCTGTACCTTAGGCCCCTGATTGTCTGTTTTAATTATTTCCATGGTAAAGGTGTTTGTTTTCAGCACTTGATGCATCACAGTCTTGCAGGAGGCATGGTTGTGGCTGACCACCAGTTAGCCAAGCAATTCTTTAAGGGATTTGTCCAGCTTTGACTTTTTAAGAAACCATCTGTCCTGTTATGCCTGTACTTCATTATTAAGAGACTTGCCCAACTTCTTTTTGAATACATTGTCTGAGCTGCCCTGACCTACTAATATTGGAAGATGCTTTTCATAGAGATAATTACCTCTGCCTCTGGGACTTGGAACTGTAGGTCTTTATTTGTAGAGAAATCATATTTCATATTTCACAGAGGTAGTGTCCCTTAGAACTAACCTACATTTTGTCCTAAAATTGCTCTCTATATTGTTTTCAAACTGGTCCTTTAACTTCTGATTTCTTTTTGGGAACAGAATCCAGAGCTATCTTTAACATATCCCCAGAATATCTTGTACCTGAAAGTGGTGCAACAGTTCAGCAAGACACCAGCTGTGTCCCTTTTAGTTGTATCTAGGGGCTAATTGTGGTTGTGTCAACAATGTATCCATGTAGTTTGCTATCTGAATTATTCTACCATGTTGGGAAGTTGTCATATGTCACTCCACTGGGATGTGGCTGCTTCCACTACCTGTTTTAAAATTGTGCCATTTCTGGAAAGTTATCCCTTGGCCACTTGTTTTTCATTTTTGCAACTTTACCAAGCTTTGTTGCTGAGGATTGTGAATGGGGGGATTTGGACCTCTTTTGGTACCCCTAGTCTTTCAGGGCTTGACCTTCTGGTATACCTCTCAAACGTACCTCATTGAGGAACTTTCTTTATTTTCAAAGTCTATGTTCTTCATAGCTCCACACCAAAAGGGTCTACACATTCAGCATTAACAATTATTTAAACTAATGTCTATGGAAAATACTGAATCATATTAATTTATCAGAATAATTATCCTCCTGTGAGCTTTCAAGTTGAAGTTTAGGTAACTTAGTGCAAGTGTTCCACATTTAGCCCATTTGTTCATAGTGTTTCATATTTTGGAGTTAGAGGGTTGAGAGCTGTGCCTTCTCATCTTCCTTTGGTGGCTGCTTCCCAAGTTGTATTAAAGTATACTGCTTTGGGTTGTTGCAAACTGTAGAGGAATATGAAGTCAGATGTAGCAGATATGTACTTGGGTCATTTGATCTACAAAAAGGGTTCCTCACTGGCTCCTTATTACTCTCCTGTTTTCTCCCCGTGTTTGGATGGACTCCCTAGCATCATTGGATGGATTTTCTGTATTTGTCGGGCAGGTATACATGTCCTATTCTTGTTTGTTTATATTTGAAGTGCACCTATTCAGTGAATTAATCAAGCCTGGTGTGCAGGGCTGTTAAGTTTGTCACTTAAGAAGGCCTTCTCACAGATGACTACATACCTCCAGTTTGCATCAGTATATTGGCTCCAGGCTTTGGTTTTTCAAGTCCACATTTGTGTATGACTGTACACATTATAACCTCTGCTCCCAGGAAAACTACTGTAGGTTTACCAGTGTAGGATTCCCTGAGCTTGTCCACACCTAAGGAAATCGGTTAGCCATTTGTTCCTGCAGATCTGAGATGTACTTAATTTGCACATATGCAACCCATTCAGCCTTTCTTGAGAGGTGGTCTACAGATCCTGTATGTGCAAGATATGATAAGGGGAGCAGAGAAAGAGAATATAATTTGCTGACTGGAAGAAGCACTTCACTTGAGGGATGTTAGGACACTAACTTTTTCCATTGAAACTGCTATAGTATGGTGCTGAATCATATAAAATGTAAACTACCTGTTGTTTCATGTCATATGAAGAATGTTGCACAGGTCTGCATTCGAGTACAGTAAACACATCTGAAACCTGAAACACTGAAACCTTCCTTTGAAGAAGACTTGGAGAGGTCTTCTAGTTCCAGATCCTCTCCTTCCAAACCGGACAAGAAATCAGAGAAGAAATCTTCAAAAAAGCGCTCTCTGTCTCCGTCAGTTTCCTCTGAGACGCCAGAGAAAATCGCTAAAACTACTGTTACTACTTCGGCTCCATTAACTTCAGTGCCGACAGAAGGCAGTACACCGACTATGTCGACATCAGCTCCCAGCATCTCGGAGCCAGTGACAGATATTCTAGTTCAGAGCCAGTCTCCAGTTCCTCGACCGGTTTCTCCATCTCATAGGTCTCCCTATGTAGGGAGATCCAGATCTCCGACCTTATCCTCTAGGTTCTCTCGGACCCTCTCTGATGACGATGTCGATAGAGTGGTGCAGAAACTGCTCCAGTCATCGGAGCTGGCTAAATTGTTTTTGGTTCCGGCCCAGTCGGTCCCGGAGCCCATCCTCCCCTCCTCTTTGGCTGTTCCTCCTCCGAGCCTTTCTCGGCTTTCGGAGCCAGAGGTGTTGGCTCCGTCGGATGCCGTGAGGTTGGTTCCAGTAGCCCCCTCTGGCGCCTCTGCTCTGATCTCCACTCTGACCCCATCGGCGCCGTCCACGGGGTCCAGGATTCTTGGTTCACCAGTCGGACCCAAGAGGGAGGTCTCGGATCGATCTTCTTTGGCTCCTAGCCTTCCTCTCAGTGGTTCGGCTCAGGTGAGCTTGGGTCCGACATCCGAGGCTTACTACCTTATCTTCCATGGTCAGTCGACCTTCAGAGCTGGGGAGTTCAGCTTTCGATGTCATGAGCGTGCTGACCAGGTAGTCAGCTGCATCTTACGGCACCGACACTCAGCCCCCTCCAGCATCGGTATCAGTCTCAAATCACCCTCTGTTGATGGACAGCGGAGACCCAAGGCCTCAGGATACCTCCATGAGTGGTCCCCAACTTTCTGAGGTCACCCTGGAGTTTTTGCCTGAGGAGCCCCCCCCAGAGAGAGAGTGTGCAAGAGGAAGCACGTTGACTCCCAAGATGAGTCTCTCACATCCGACACCGACCTCGAGGAGTCAGAAGGGTGCCCCAAGTCATCTTCTGAAGATATCTTTCTCAGATATCCTGGAAATATTGAGGCAGAGAGGCGACTGGCCCTCCAAATCCCCTTCTGAGGAGTCTGTGTTCCTGAAGGCCTTCGGGTCTCAACCCTCCGCCTCTTGGGTTTCTCCCCCGTTCGAGCTACTGGATCTCATTTGTCAGAAGGTGTGGGAAACTCCAGACACTGTGGAACCGGTCCCTAGGAGATGCAACAAGTTTGTGTCCGCTCCTCCAGACAAGGATTTTCTTACGAAAGGCATTCCAGTAGATGCCATGGTGGTGGCAGCAGCCACCAAGAAGGAACTTGCTGAAACTTCATCTACCATCTATCCCCCTAACAAGGAGTCTAGGGCCATGGCCAGGTATGGGAAGCATGTGTTTTCCTCAGCGGCCTTTACACTGTGGTCACTGAACTATTTGTTGCATTTTACACGGCTCCAGAGAGATGATCTAAAAGAGCTGGGAGATTCTGTACAGGGTAATGTTTCTGATGCTGTGGTTCAGAAGGTCAATGCTCAAGATGTCTACCCTAAATTCCATTACCAAGTCCTCCATGAGGCTGATCTTGTATGAAGCCGACAGAGCGAGCAGGGCTGCGGGTTCCAGAGTCTCTCTTAGGAAACACTCCTGGATGCACCTATGCAACTTCATGGAGGCTTTCAAGTCTACTTTCACCAACGCCCCCTTTGACGGTTCATCCTTATTTGGAACCAAGGTGAAGGACACTCTCACTAGGTGCGAGCAGGAAGGAAAAACCCTGTCTGTCATGGGAGTCTGTTTTTCCATGCCTTCTTGACCTTACCCCAAGGGCCAGAAGGGTGGAAAAATGTAGTTCAGAAAGTCTCAGAGGTTTTTACACGATACACGGTGTGATTCCCCCTCCAGAGGCAGAGGAGGGGGTGGAAATTCAGGTAGAGGCCGGCGTAACCAGGGGGACCGCATTCCTTTTGTGGTTCTCCGTACTAGCGCTCCTTTGGGGAGGCCAGACTGTGCATCTCTGGAGCATTTCTCTATACCCAGAAACCTGGTGAGACATCACCCAAGACGAGTGGGTATTAGAAATAATTTCCAGAGGTTATCACATTTATCCCCCTCCAAACAAAAGAAACCCAGACGATGTCCTTCAAGGATGCATCTGCAGTCATAACATATGGGTTGTCCTGCCTCAGGCAGCCCTTCGGTCGGCCGGATTCCAAAGTCTGGGTCTGGCCTCGGCTGATGTCGCACTTTCCCCGACGTCAGAGCGTCTGGGGTATAAAAGCATCAGCCGCCGCCATTTTCCTCGGTCTTTCTTGCCGCGCGGTGCCCGAAGCAGAAGCAATTCGCAAGAGCCGGTCGGTCAGATCCTGTGATACGAAGAAATTCAGCTACCGAAGACTTCGAAAAAGCTAAGTACCCCGTTGGGGACTCTTTCTTGCCTCAGCCGATGTCAGATAAAGTAAATAATTGTTTAACTTGTGAGAAACAAATACCTCATAAGGATTTCTACTCTTACTGCCTCCCTTGCTTAGGCCCAGACCACGACGTCTCAGCCTGTTCAGCCTGTGCTTCCTTCAACCGACGAACTTTTAGACGTCAGTCGGAGTTTGCAGAGGAATTCTTTGGGACTAATTTCGCATACAAGATGCCGTCGGAGACTCCGACTTCGCATTTGATGAAAAAACGGAAGGACAAGGACCGACGCCCGCGGTTTCGGCTGAAACCACGGTAAGGCCTACCGCGAGTGTCTCGGTTTCGGCCGAAACCCAGTCCTCGGAACTTCCTTTAACCAAATCCACTCAACCGACCACCGCGGCCCTGGAGGCCCCGGCTGAGTCGGCTACCGAGCTTCCTACCAAAACCAGTGTCCAGGAAATGTCCGACACCATTCCTTTGGACAAATCTACTCCTGCACGTGGGGCAGCTAGACTCCCTGCTTCCATGTCCATTAAGGCTTTTTCCAGGGCTAAAGCTGCCAAACTTACTAAAGCTTTGCCTCCCAAAACCACCTCCCAGAGGCCTTCTTCTTCTAGTTCTCAGATCCTCAGCCTTGCAGAGGATCTTATTTCTTTAATTAGAGGTTCTCGGCCTCACCCGGACAGGGGCTCTCACCCACCACCAGACAAAAGGCCCAGGACTGAGCACTCTGACCAACACTCTTCAGATGAGTCTACGGATGGATCTGAGTTAACAGACCACCAGGAGGAGGCTTATTCCCCCTATGAGGATTCTGATGCTGAAGAATCTATTCCTTCGGCCTCCCCTCCTGAAGAGTTTTCTTTTTGTGAGACTCTACATTCCATGAGAGAGCATTTTCAATGGCAGGGTCAGGAATTTTCTGACTCTAGAAAGAGATTAAGGACCTTTTTGCATTTGCCTCAACATAGGCCCTTAGCTATACCTCCAGTTTTGCATGTTATTGATGATGTGTACAATGATGTTAGTACAGCCCCTGATACTCTCCCCCCGGCACCTGCCAAACCTTATAGATACTACAGGGTCCCGGATTCTCATTTCCATCTGTATAAGGCCCATTCCGCAGACCCAGACACTATTTCTCAGGGCCCTAAAGGGGTTGCAGCTGCCACTGCCAAAAATCCTCTCCCTTCTGAAAGGGAGTCTAGAGCTTTAGAGAGATGGGGAAAGAAGGTATATACTTATGCATCTCTTTCTGTGAGGGCATTAAATTGTCAATTTCATATGATACAGTACCAAGAGTATTTGTTAGATGAACTGAATAAGAATTTACTTCTTCTGAACCCCTTGACCGTAAATCCCTTCAGGACCTGGTACATAACTCACAGCAGGTTAGTAATCATTTCTTAAAGTGTGGTCATGATGCACTGGAGGCTTCATGTAGGTCAGCTATGACTGGGGCAGTTATTCGTAGGCATGCCTGGCTGAAGGAACAATCCCTGCCAGACCATGTTAAAGCTAAACTCCTGGATGCTCCAATGGAAAAACAAAAATTATTTGGCTCCTCGGCTCAGGAGGTCTTAAAGAAGTTTGAAGAAAAGGCTAAATCTGTGCAAACCGTTAAGGATTTTCTGCAAGTACAACCACCGAGATTCAGCAGAAACTGGCCTACTAAAAATTGGTCCTTTCCAGACTCGGACAGAGCCCAGAGAGGCAGGAACAGGCGTCCCAGAGGTAGAGGGCAAGCTAGGGGCTCCTACAGAGGCCGTCAGTGGCAGCCTACCAACCAGAGAGGTAGTGCAGCAACAGCAACAACTACTACTACTCCTCCAGGACAGACACAATGACTTCACTTTGATTCCACCTACCAGGGCTCAATTGGAAGCACCCTTGGGCGGAAAGCTTTCTTTATTCTCAAAAAACTGGCATTATATTACAAGGGACACATGGACACTGCAAATAATAGACAAAGGATACAGGTTCCACTTCCACACTTTGCCAAGAAGAAACAGAATGCCAAACCTGCCACCAAATCAGAGGGCAGAGGCTTTAAAGCAGATCAACAACTTACTTCAAATGAAAGCCATACAAAAAGTACCTCTTTCAGAACAAGGTCAAGGATTCTACTCCAGACTATTCCTTGTTCCAAGAAAAGAAAATCAATGGAGGCCTATTCTCGACCTGTCCGCACTAAATACTTTCCTCATTGTGCCAAAATTCAAGATGCTGACCCTACAGCAACTTCTTCCCATGCTGGGCAAGGAGTCTTGGCTGGTGACTCTAGATCTCAAGGAGGCATACCTGCATGTCCCTATCTGACCAAGTTGCAGAAGACACCTCAGATTTCTTGCAGGATCAGAGCATTATCAATTCTCAGCATTGCCCTTTGGCTTATCTACTGCACCCAGAGTATTCACGAAATGCCTGGCATCAGTAATTGCACACTGCAGACTTCAGGGGATTCGAATCTACCCATATCTGGACGACTGCCTTATACAAGCGGACAACAAGGAAAATTTGATAAAGGACTTGGCATATGCCATCCACCTACTACAGGCCTTGGGATACACAGTCAACATCCAAAAATCAAGACTTGTTCCATCCCAAAGGATAACCTTTTTGGGTGCAGACCTAGACACAACCACCCAAATGGCCTTTCTCACAGAAGAAAAACAAAAACAACTTCCGGATTACTTCATGAATCTGACAAGACAAACTCAGCTAACTGCAAGGAAAATCCTACAGGCCCTGGGTTACATGGCTTCCTGTATAATACTGATTCCACAGGCCAGGCTGCATATGAGAAAATTACAATGGTACCTAAGGAGTGTATGGTCTCAGCACAGTCACAGTTTAGAAGCTTTGATACCAATTATTCCTTGCCTTCAAAAGGAATTCCTGTGGTGGGCTCATGCCTGCCAGTCCAACAGAGGGTTGCCTTTCAACAAGCCAAGAACAAAGCAAACCATCACCACGGACGCTTCGGACCGAGGATGGGGAGCACACATGGAGGGCAAATGTATCCAAGGCCTATGGTCTCAAGGACAGCTGCGCATGCACATAAACCAAAAGGAAATGCTGGCAGTGATACACGCAATCGAGGCCTTCAAACCTTTCCTCCATCAGGGTCACCTGTTAATAAGGACAGACAACACCACAGTCATGTGGTACATAAACAAGCAGGGAGGCACACATTCCTACCCCCTATGCAGGCTGACTATGAATCTATGGGAGCTGTGCCTGAAACTCAATATCCAACTACAGTCCCAGTTCGTGCCGGGAAAAGAAAATGTACTGGCAGACAGCTTAAGCAGAACTACCATGGATGCACACGAATGGATGCTGCACCCAGATATCTTCCTACTCATAACATGCATAACATAGCATAACATAACATAGCATGGGGACAGCCGGAGATAGATCTGTTCACTTCCCCCCACAACCATCAACTGAAGACATTCTGCTCAAGGACGTATCACCCAAAAGCTTGGAGGGTGGACTCCCTCTCTTTCAGCTGGAAAGCTCTAAAAGTATATGCCTTCCCACCTCTCCCATTAATATCCAAGGTTTTACTGAAGATCAGGGCAGAACAGCCAAGAGTGATTCTGATAGCTCCAGACTGGCCAAGGCAGCACTGGTACCCACTACTGAGGAGCATGTCACAGGCGAAACCATGGCCTCTCCCCCTATGGCCTCTTCTTCTGACACAGAACAACTTCAAGATCATGCATCCCAACTTGAAAACATTGCAACTATAACTGCCTGGAAAATTCCATAAATCCCCCTCACAATAACTTATCTCAGAGAGTAAAGGACATTATTATGGAAGCTCGCCGGCCTTCCACAAGGAAGACATACTCAGCAAAATGGAAAAGATTTCTCATTTGGAGCACAACAAAATGCTTAGATGTGACAGTGGCGACTATGACACATATCCTGGAATACTTAGCAGAATTGTTCCACAACGGCCTGTCCTATTCTTCCATAAAGATTCATGCCTCAGCAATTTCAGCAGAATACAATGTGGATCCACCTATCTTCTCACACCCTCTCCTCAGGCAATTTCTGAGAGGGATCAAAAACATCAATCCTCCAAGAAAACCCCCTTTACCTACTTGGGATCTCAACTTTGTGCTGGAGAAACTAACACTTCCTCCCTTTGAACCAGCAGCATCGGCAGATCTACAGTTTGTCTTGGAAAACTGCATTCCTTCTGGCCATAACTTCAGCAAGAAGAGTATCTGAGTTACAAGCTTTAATGGCAGTACAGCCATTTCTTATCTTCCATCAGGACAGAGTCTCACTAAGAACCAATCCTACTTTTATGCCAAAGGTGGTATCTAGGGTATCCCTGAACCAAGCTATTCACTTCCCTAAATTCTTCCCAAATCCACAAAACAGAGGGGAAAAAACTTCTACACACTCTGGATATACACAGACAACTACGCTACTACTTGGACAGAACTAAAAGTTTCAGAAAAACTGACCAACTCCTTGTAGCATATGCTGGTGGGGTACAAGGAAAAGCAATTTCCAAACAGACAATTTCAAAGTGGATAGGAAATTGCATTCGATTTTGTTACTCCTTTCATGGAAAGACAGTTCCTGCAAACATCAGGCCTCATTCAACAAGGGCCACAGCCACCACTAGAGCCTTCCTAAGAGGGGTGGCTACCAAGAACATTTTAGAAGCTGCTACATGGAGCTCCGTGCATACATTTGCCAAACATTACAATTTACCTTTATACTCCAGATCCAGAGCGGGTTTTGCTACAGCAGTCCTGCAAGGGATCTTAACTACACCATCCTTTTCTTAGTACCTCCTCCCCCAGATTGGCTATGGTATTCTACCCATATGTTATGACTGCAGATGCATCCTTGAAGGACATAGTACAGTTTTGTACCTACCATAAATGTAGATGTCCGATAGGTATGCATCTGCAGTCAGGGTTACCCTCCCTCCTTCCCCTCTGTGGTATTCCTAGGGTACTTACCCCTCCATTAGCTAGCTGGGGGATCTATTATGGTACATTTGTTTGTATATATATATGTATATATTTTTTGGAAAATGTTTGGAATTTTACTGCATTCCTCCAAATTTGGCCTTCCTAGAGGGCACCTGGCATCTGGGGCAAGAAACACAGAGGAAAATGGCGTCGGCTGATGCTTTTATACCCCAGACGCTCTGACGTCAGGGAAAGTGCAACATCAGCCGAGGCCAGACCCAGACTTTGGAATCCGGCCGACCGAAGGGCTGCCTGAGGCAGGACAACCCATATGTTATGACTGCAGATGCATACCTATCGGACATCTACATTTATGGTAGGTACAAAACTGTACTTTCCACCCAGTCAAAGGGATTCCGCAACTTTAGAAGTACAAAAGCTGCTTTTCAAGGGAGCCATCCAGCCTGTCCCCACAGACCAACTAGGATTAGGGACATACTCCAGATTCTTTTTGGAGCCGAAAAGAACAGTGGACCTGAGACCCATCTTGGATCTCAAACGTTTGAACCTTCATGTAGAGAAGTCCAAGTTCCGCATTGTCACGTTACAGCCAGTTCTCCCATTATTAGGGAAAGATGTGTGGATGTGCTGCATTGACCTCAACGATGCTTACTACCATATCAAGATGGACAGGGCATCCAGAAGTCCCTTACGCTTCCGGCTGGGAGCCAGTCATTTTCAATTTCGCGCCCTGCCCTTTGGTCTCACCACAGCCCCCAGGGTGTTCACCAAATGCATGGCAGTGGTAATGGCTCACTTGAGATGTCAGGGATTCTAAGTGTTTCCATACCTGGATAACTGGCTCCTGTCTGTCACCACCAGGCTTCTACTGCTACAGACCAGGGACGCCGCTATTGCGCTGTGCAAAAGACTGGGAATTACTCTGAATTGGGAAAAGTCTGCCTTGTTGCCCTCGCAATGTGTTACCTTTATTGCGCCGAATTAGACACGATGTTCATGAGGAACTTCCTACCAGAAGAGTGAATTCAGGTTTTACAGCAGCAGGTCTATGCTTTGCTACCTTTGAAGAAGGTCAAGGCAAAAGTGGTCCTCAAATTATTAGGGACCATGGCTGCCACGATTATGCTAGTTCCTCTTGCGAGACTACACATGAGGCTTCTTCAGTGGCTACTTTTTGCCCAGTGGTCTCTACAGCATCTCCCGCTCTCCTATCTTATTGTGATTACAGACAAGTGCAAGCAGGATCTGCGCTGGTGGCTTTAGACCAGCAATCTCAACGCGGGCATGCCTTTCGTTCTTCCTTCTTCAGTTGCCATGATGACCATGGATGCCTCCCAGATCGGGGGGGCATTATCTCGGCAGGACAGTCCAAGGCACGTGGCAAGAGCATGAGACCCATTTGTATATCAATGTCTTGGAGATGAGAGCAGTGCTATTAGCATTGCAAGCACTTCAGGGCTTTCTTCCTCATGGGACAATTGCAATCCACTCAGACAACATGTCTCCACCAGACAATACCCCAATGCTCTCCACCCTCATAAAACCCTATAGCAATTTGAAGAACCTGCGCTCCTCTAACAAGATACTGATTCATACTTCTCTTTCTAAGAACTCAGCAGGTGACTCCACATTTTCAAACTCAGTTGGGAAACTATGGAATCAACTACCTCAAGACCTCACTACTCAAACATCAATCCCACTATTTAAAACTAAACTTAAACTCTTCTTTTCCAACCATTGGCTTTGCTCTTGCAATAACCCAGACTAACCTTTTATATCTCCCTGCTATGGGGCTTTTTTTTCCACCCTCTCTTATCTCGTATATCTAACTCTCTACATTACTGTCTGCAAAGCTGTTTCTATTACGTCACTTCTAATAAAGGAGCTAAATCTCTACTTTTCATCTTCTTATAAAGATGTAATAGAGTAACTAGGTACTTTACTTGTACTTTCATACTGTACTCTTTTCTAAGTAATAGAGAGACTAGGTACTTTACCTCATATTGTACTCAAATGCTTTTAATTCTAACAGAAGGTTTAAAGTATATGTTATTAGATATTATTTGTATATGCTGATATATTCTGATAAAGTTTTTTGTTTAGTCTTACTATAGTAGCATTGTAGAGGAGCTTTTCTCCCCGGGCCTCCACTGAAAATGGACATGTATCCAGTTGGACTAGCCCGGTTAACAAATGTAAAATAAAATAAAATAATAAATAAAATGGTATCTGAACAAACAGGGAGGAACCAGGTCATATCCCCTTTGCAGAGAGGCACTTTGAGTGTGGCAGTGGGCAGTATCTTCCCGACACTTTCTAGTGACAATGCACATACCGGGGAAGTCCAAAGTGATTGCCGACAGGCTGAGCAGAGCTATTCTGATGCCTCACGAGTGGTCCCTGAATGAACAAGTGGCAGAGCAGATTTTCGGCAGATGGGGCAGCCTTGCTGTGATCTATTTGCCAGCCCCCTCAATGCCAAATGTAGAAGCTACTTCATCCTTATCCATCGAAAGGGGGAGGCACCCAGGGACGCTCTAGTTCACAATTGGCCCTCCAGTCTTCTCTATGCCTTCCTGCCAGTCCCCCTGACAGCGAAGGTTATTCAGAAAGCACAATCCTTGGGAAGCAAGATGATACTGATTGCACCACACTGGCCTCGTCAGATTTGGTTTCCTTTTCTTCACCCTCAACTAATGGACGATCCGTGGATTCTGGAACCAGAGCCAGATCTGTTGACTCATATGTTAGGGCAGTTCCATCCCTCCATTTAGACCCTCAAGTTGTGACAGCATGGCTGCTCCAATTCCGTCCCTAGTCAGGCTTCATGATTTTTCCCTGGAGGTGATTCATATTCTGTCTTCTTCCCACAAGTCTTCTACTAGAAAGATTTATTCCAGTAAGTGGAAGAGATTTTCCATTTGGGCTCATGAAAGGCAGATTGATCCCTATACAGCTCCCATTCCATCAGTTTTAGAATTTCTTTTTCAACTGTTTAGCCAGGGATCAGCTGTGGCAACTATCAAAGTGCAGATGGCAGCCATTTCTACTTTTCATGTTGCTACTGAACCCAATCTAATGGTGCACAGGCTTTGTAGGGCTTTTCTGAAAGTGGCTATGCTACTTCGACCTCCAGTCTTTGATTCTGTAATGCCATGGGACCTCAGTTTTGTGTTACAGCAGCTTGCCTCACCTCCCTTTGAGCCCGCAGCAACTTGTGACATTAAATTTTTGTCTTAGAAGACAATCTTTTTGATAGCCATCACTTTGGCTAGGCGGGTCTCTGAACTCCAAGCTTTATTGGTTCGGCCCCCTTACTTGATATTTCACAGGGATAGGGTTTCTCTAAGACCTAATCCTTCCTTTATGCCAAAGGTTGCTTCGGTTGTCAACCTCAACCAGTCCATTGAGCTGCCTGTATTTTTCCCTGAATTCTCTAACAGGGCAGAATTTAAGTTTCATCACTTAGATGTTCACAGACAATTGTGTTTCAATTTACATAGAACTAAAGATATTAGGAAATCAGATCAACTCTTTGTCTCATTCTCAGACAATAGACTTGGGGCTCCAGTTTCTAAAGTAACTCTGTCCAGATGGATTTCTAGTTGCATTTCCTTCATTTATACTTCAAATGGCAAGGAATTACCCTTTAAAGTGAAGGCTCATTCTACACGATCGGTGTCTACCTCTACTGCTTTTCAGGCTAGGATGTCTATGGATGATATTTGTGCTGCAGCCACATGGGCATCACCTCACACCTTTATTAGTCACTAGAAATTGGATCTGATATCTAGAGGCAGATCTTCCTTTGGTTCCACAGTGCTCAGGAGTATTTTCCAATGAGCCACCCAAGGTTTAGGTGCTAGGGACGCTGTCCCAAGGGTAAGAATGTAGGCGAGATTAGACTACATAACATCAAGAAGTTAGGTACTCATCATAATGTTCGATGTATGTAGTCCATCTCGCCTCACATTCTTACAAACCCACCCACCTACCCCCTCCTGTAGGACCTAGAGGTTTAGTCTCTGGTTTCAGTATCCTTTCTTGTTGGGTTGGTTCTTCCTTTCAGCATGTGTGTGTGTGTGTGTGTGTGTGTGTGTGTGTGTGTGTGTGTGTGTGTGTGTGTATGTGAGCTTGCAGCAAACAAGATCTGGGATGGGTGCGTTGCAGTATGGGATACCTCTTAGCCATGAGCCAATTGAAGACTTTGAGCTAGAGTATGGCCGAGTCGGAGCCGAGGTTCGGCTCCAAACCCAAGGGTGGTAAGAATGTGAGGTGAGATGGACTACATACATCGAACGTTATGGTGAGTACATAACTTCTTGTTTTTAAACATGTATCATGCTTGTATGTTATACTTTGAGTTATTTAGAGGAGATGATGGGAATAGTGTTTACATACACTATACTAACTACTTTACAGCAGCAGTACTCAAAAGTGTAATACAAATGGTAAAAAAAAGGGAAAATGGTATTTGCTATACACACAGTGAAACTACAAAAAGAAAAGTAACAGGAGCTCACTTAATTTTTTGCAGGTTGTCGGTTCAGTAACCTAACTTGTTAAGACTCTGTGTGTGAAGTAATAAACAGGAGTCAAATAATTCATAGTGTGAAAAGGAGCGGTGAACTAGAGAGTGTGTAGTGCTGTGAGAGACAAGGGTACTAGAGAAGGTGTACTTTGCACCTTTGTGCATGAAACAAGTACTGGAGTTTCATTTGAATTATTTTTTCTCGTTTATTAGGTTGAGAAGGCAAACACCAAAATGAAACAGTTGAAACGTCAGTTGGAAGAGGCTGAAGATGAGGCAACCCGTGCTAATGCTTCTCGACGCAAGCTTCAACGCGAGTTGGATGATGCCTCTGAAGCAAATGAAGGCCTTTGCCGTGAAGTTAACACACTCAAAAACAGATTAAGGTAAAACTTTTTCATCAAATAGATAATTTATAGTTGCATTCATTCAACATGCTTTCTTCCTGTAAGACATTTAAGCAATAACCCACGCCTGGGTGTCGGTAATGCTGGATTTACCCATGGTTGGTGTGGTTTGGTCACGAGGGCGAAGCCCAAGTGGCCAAACAAAGACAGCCATGGGTAAATCCAGCATTACCCACACCCACCCAGAAGTGGGTTATTGCTATTATACAATGACATTATTTAAGAAAAAAAATACTTACTTTTCTTAAATAATGTCATTGTATAATGCCTCCGTGCTGCTCTTCCGCAGCTGTCCGGTATTCTGCGGCAGTTCTGATGTACTGCACATGCGTATGCTTACGCAGTACATCAGAGCTGTGTGTGGAAGCAACGGAGAAAGCAAGATCTCCATTGCTTTTTAGAAACTGTCTCGCTATGTTAAAGGAGTTTAACATAGCGAGACAGCTTTAAAAAAAGCAACGGAGAATCTCCATTGCTTTCTTTAAAGCTGTCTCGCTGTGCTAAACCCATTTAACATAGCGAGACAGCTTTAAAAAAAGCAACGGAGAAAGGAAGATCTCGGTTACTTTTTTTAAAGCTGTCTCGCTATGTTAAATTAAACTCCTTTAATATAGCGAGACAGTTTTTAAAAGCAATGGAGATCTTGCGTTCGCCGTTGCTGTAAAAAAAAAAAAAAAAAAAAAAAAAAAAAAGACTTGTACTAATGGAAAAAGTCCGGGCGACCAAACCTTTTTCCATTAGTATAAGTCTGATTTACAATGTGCACGCTGACCAATCAGCTTGCACGTTTTGGAATATTAATGGGGGGTTGTATAATGGAAATTTGATTATATGCACAGGTGTATGGCAAGAGAAAAGGAGGTACAAAGTGCTTAACTTTGCTAAATGCATTGTTTTCTTCTTGTTTCTAGGACTTTCTGCCTTTGCAATTTCAATGTACCTGTCTGTTGAGTTTTTGATCATCCTTTTTATTTTCTAGCCTTATGTTGACAGCTGGTCTAGTACCTCCCACCCTAGTATCATTAGTACTTAATATCCTGCTGCAGTTTAACTTGCCCAGATTTCTTGTCGTGCTTTACAGATTGTTTTTCAGGTATTTTTTTATTCCTCTTTTAATTATTGCTTATTTACATCTTTATTTTTGGGGATCTTTAGCGTCACATATGGAATATCGTTGTCACTAGATAGGATTGCATAGTTCCAAAGCACAGTAGCTCAGTAGAAGACTCCCATGTTAGCCTTACTGGTTTCTCACCCTGAGCCCCCTTTTTGCTTTCCTCATCAAAAATCAGTACCTTTTTGTATTGACTCCTAAGCGTCACAGTCATCACTTGTCTCATAAGTTTTTGTTTGCTGAAATGTGTTGGAGCTTTCTTCAGCCATCTTACAACCTAGGTTTGCATAAATTGCTAGAAATGTAATGCTATTTCTGCTTTTCCTCTGCGTGTATAGAGCTTTAGACCTGATGTAATTCCCTCTGTGACAATGTTTTACCTCTCTGTGGTAGCATGTTCATTTAATGTTCCTTTCCACTTTGCTGAGGACTGTTCAGGAAATTGTTTCATTATGTTACTGTTTGCACAGTAATGTAGAAATTATAGCTAAGGTATGTGCATGTGAGCTCTTCTTTTTGTAAGCTAATTGCATATGCTTCCTTCAAGAGTGTACTGTAGTCTGAACCCAGCAGTATTGTACATCAGCTAAGCTAAGACTTGTGAAAAAGGAAAGGGCTCCCAGATTCTGGCATATTTCTAAGCTGAGTAACTATTTGGTTTGGAGCAGTACTTGCCTGTACACTCAAGTCACAGAAATGCTCTTCTGATGGGGCAGTCTTGACTATCAGCTGCCCGTTTGACTTCAAGTTGCTCTTTCAAAAGACCAAGATGAGGAAATGTAAATGTGTTGTTTTATTTTAGGTACCAGAAATTAATTTAGTTGTATTTTCTGCTTAAAAAATGAATAGGTTAATTAATTTTTGATTGCCATAATGCACTATTTTTATATAACATATATAAACAAGTGCACTGACTGTATCAAGAGAGCAAATATTTCTTTTTCTGTAACATTTGCAGTTTCATTATGAGTTTTCCATAAGATACATTAGTAAGGTTGATGCAAAATCATGTATACAATGTTTTTTGATGATTTAGTCATTTTTTACCATGATTTCTTTAAAAAAATACTCGTAATGTGAAAGGTGTTAGCTGAAAAGGTTTTGGATGCAGTATTGGCAATTGATGGCCTCAGTAAATGCTTCTAACCCACCCCACCCCCATTACCACCACCACACCAATAAACCCTTTGAGCTATGAATGTATTGTTCAGATGTAACCATTAACACATACAAGGGCCCAAAGGAATAACTAACCAATTTTTGTATTTCTCACCAGTTAAAAAAAATGCAAAACTAGTTGTAAAAATAAGCATAGGTCCATCATTTTTATTGTGTAGATAGTAAATAAGGTTGTGAAAAAATTATGCATAGCAAGTTACCTCATGATACATGTGCAGCAGTAGTGAGGGGCTCAATGGTTAAGCTAAGTGGTGCTGATCAAAAAAAAAAAAAACTTTGCAAAAGTTCATGATCCTGATTTTTCAGAACTTGCTTCCAGTGCTGAAAAGGCTGTGCTGGTTTTGGCCCCTAAATATGCATACCATGGTTTCTTAATGGGTACATGACCAATGTTTGATTCTGTAATTTGTTATTATAAAGTTGGCTTTGGAAATATCAATCTGTTGCATATTCATAGTCGCACAAAACTACAGTGCGTCATTTGTGTACAAGCAGCTACTACCCTCCCTTGATGAAGACATCTTGAAAGATCTGCAAATTATCCCTTAAGGGGCATAAAAGTAGTCCCATGTTTGTCTGGTTTGATTGTGTGTGCATTTGCTGTTGAGCCAGAGTCTTTCTGTTTTGGTCCTTTGTGCACTTTCTGTGTGACCTATCTTTTTTTGCTTTTTGATTTGGGCCTTATTTGAGAACCACCCTTAATGCAACCGATATAAAGCTTTCCACAAAAGGGAATGTTGAATAAGTTGGATAGGAAAACAAGAAAACTACTTCATGATTACCAAATGATATGTAAAAATGTGTGGCTAGATTTTGTATCCCTCTGTCTGAGAGAGGCTTGGGCCTCTATGAACATGTCCATATATAGGTCTGCAGTAGTGGGAGTACCTATATACTTTTGGCTTTATCAGATGCAAACATACTGAGTTTTAAACAAAGACAACTAGTATAATATGTCGTCATTGCTCAGACGAGTTGAAATCATTTGGAAAAGACTCTGTATGGAAATAAACCCAGAAGTGGAAGGCAGTAGCAAAGTGCTAAAAAAGAAAATAATATAAATATCACAACCAAAAGAAAAGTAGAGAGAACTGGAAAGACTTAAATTACAGTGACAAGTATAGATAAATCTGGAAGCACAGGTTGATCATATTTAACCTATAAATGGATGAAGAGAGATGAATTTAAACCAAAAAAATGAGAGACTAGTAATGGCAGCTCACAATATTGGACTGCATACAAGGTGGTTTACGAAATATGTAGAAAGTGGGAGATGCAGATTGATAAAGGTTCTGCAGCATTGAACTATAAACTGTTGCCCATTTGGTTGCTATACACTTAAGGCTGAGGGTCTGTACAAAGAAGGGGTTAATATTGTGGCAATATTTTACTGGGAGTTGTGCAAACTTGCAACATACAAATAGCAGAGAAGCTTTGAATTTACAAACCACAAAGAATTACCGAAAATGAAGTAATCGCACATGGTAATCCAATACCAGCAGTTAAAGCAAGAGCAGTGTAAGTAGATGTAACAGATGAAAAAAGGGGCAGAAGCAGCATTCATTGAAAAAGCTACACCCAGTGATTGTCTTGTGTACTAAAAGATACAAAGTTACAGAATATTTGGAAGTGCAAGCAGACTCTCTTGCAGTATATGACAAGGGTACCCAGATAGTTCTAGTAGTTGGTGCAACTATGCTAATAAGAAGGAATTTCCAAACATACTTAACCACATTACCAACACTGGTAACTTCATATGACCCACAGAATGAATCAGTTAACAGTGTATTTCAATTGCTGAAAAAGGGTACTCTTGACAAACATCTAAGACTGAAGCAATACTGATTTTGTGGATTTTACCTGTACCTTGCCTTAGGAATGAGAGGCATTTGTGTAAAGCTCCAAACTTCAGAAGAACTTAAAAAGGGAATGCTGTACACATAGTTGGACTTTCCACTTATACTGATGGCCTCTGAAAAAGGGGGGTAAGCGTGTCATGTTTATAACTATTGGAGTCTGTGTTGGCCTAAATGCATTAACAGTGCTTTGTGTGTCACCATGCATTCTAAAAACAGTATGCTGGAGCACTTGTATGTCCATAAAGATATCATGGGAAATATGCAAATTAACTTAAGGAACATTTTTCATCATAGCTTCATATGTGTATTAATGTATAGTTTTGTTTTCCTATTTTGCTTGTCGTTCTGAGGTTAATTTAGAATTTGTGAGAAGTTAAAGATGTAAGCATTTTTTTGGTGGCCTTTTTTTCTTTTTTTTCCCCCTCCGGGACCTTTCCCCAGGGCTTTTCCATTATTACTAGGTGCATCCTACCTTCTTCACATTGGAGCATCCCTTCCATTCAGCAGGTCTTATGAGCCTATAGTTGCTACCTGCTCACACTAGTTTCTCCTTAGTGTTAATGCAGTATGCTCCTGCTAGAGCCACCTGTCTCCAAAGGATGGGTGAGCTGGTGGTAGCTGCTGCAGTATCCCAGCCATCTTCTACAGACATCTGTACCACTGGTTGAACTTGGGTCATCTGCAGTGTACTGAGGGCTTTGTCCCAGAGCTGGCTATGGTGGCCATTTTGTTATGGGTCTTATCCAGTGAACCGTGACAGGGAGACCTTTATAAACCAGGCCTTCCCTGAGCATTAATATTCCCCATGGAGCACTTTTGTTCGAGTGGGTTTGCTTGTCTAGTTAAGTCATTTTCTAAGCTACAATATGTTGTGAAAAAAGTCAAAATGTTCTTACTGCTTTAGTCACACAGTAAACATTGGACTAATATGTCCAGATTTCATCATGCACCCTTCATTAATGTACACAATAAGTTCCCCAGATCTGAGGTGAGCATGAAAGATATTCTGCACTACTGTCTAGATTTTCCTTTCTCTGTGTCATACTGGTCAAATGCTTAGGCACCATGGTGTTGTCCCTGTGGTAGCTAAAGATCTTTTTTTCCTTTATGTGGATGGTTGATCAGCTACATGAGTTGATATCCAGTCTTCCTTTAGACCTGAACCCTTTTTAACATTTGTGCTTCTCTGTCAGTTTTGCATTAGTAACTGGAGTACAATTGGAACATTTGCTGGAGGTAGACACCTTTCCCCAGCCAGTTTCTTCAGAATTTTTTTTTGGCCTCCAAATAATTTACACTACCAGATTTGTATTGTTGTTGTGTCACTGAGGCCTTAAACCTTGTAAAAGAATTTCACTAGCAGGGGGTGAACAAGTGATTTCCAAGATTCCACAGAATGATACACAATGAAACCACTGTACTATTGTAAATGAAATAGAAGCCTAGAATTCTGAAATGTGTGTTTTTTTTTAGTTTAAATGCACTCCATAGTTCTGCGTTTGCACCTTTACTAGTGTTTCGTGGATTTATTTCAAACCTAGTGTTCAGTCTCCCCATTAATTTTTTCTTTACAATATATTCAGACGCAAAGACCTAACACTAAAAACTTGCTCTATAGTGTGTTCTAGAAATGTCTACAAAAAAATGAATGCACTCCTGTGCCACATTGATATCGTCCTCCAGTTTCCTCCACTGTAAAACTGGATGTAGAACGCAGATCAAGCACATCAGTGCTGTGACATACCACTAACTTGCATTCTTCTGTTTTCTAAACAAGACCAAACACTTTCCTGCATTGTATATCTTACCAGAGGATAAGCATATCAGGATCATCTCCCAATGAACACCCCACAATAAAAGGTGGTGCTCGGGCAGACTTCTTACACTCATCTTCCTCATCCAATGCAAAGCCAGCTAAGTTGGTTTTTATAGCCAAGCTATGCCACTGATATGGTAACAGTGCAGAGTCTGCCATTAGTCTTCACTCCTCCAAGGTAGCTGTATCATGTAAGGTGTTTAGCTTTAAATGTAATATATTGCTGCAGGGTGTTAACATGTTGTGCAAATTCCTTCTTTAAGGCAGTGTGATAAAAGATCTCATAAAACATTCAAATGTTATATGGTGTCATATTGGAGAAATATATTTATAGGAGTGAAGAAATGTGTATTCAATAATGTGTGTGCCTTTAATTCACAGTAGAAGAAATATCCATTAGTAACTACCAGGATTTTTTTTCACTGCAAGGCAACTTAAGAGAAAACAAGAATGTATGGATCCCAAAATTTTATTTATCCCTCACTGAGAGCGGAGTAAAGGGGAAGCCTTGAAGGTACTTTTTTTTTTTTTTTTTTTTTTTTAACCTTTCTTGAAGAGCAAATACAACTGAAACGGGCAGCCACTAGAAGTTACTGTCTGCCAAGAAAGACCTTGCAGTATATTCACCATTTACAAGGGCACAGAATATTACAGAAACTTGTAGATGCTTATGTTACTGAGCTAAAGACTCCAGTCAAAGGTTGTATATGGAGAGTTATCTAATTCATTAACAAGCAACACAATAATTTATAGTATAAGAAAATACCAAATTAGGATCAAGATGTTAAGGGACGGAGACCTGAAGTTATCAAATGCTGTGGATTATGGAGAACAAGAGATTGTAGGAAATGTGATCAAGTCAACCATTTTTGAGGTAAACGAGCACAAAGAAGTGACCTAAACCTGTATTGCAAGGGGCCAAAACAAAGTTGTACAGATATTTAAGAGAAGACTTGATTCCAGTGTATGAGGTATTTATAGACTACTACATCTGTGAATGTAAGGTGTTGTCGGACAACCTGTGTAGAAGATTATATAGGAGTAATATATGTACTGATTTGTTCTCTGCAAAGAGTAGAGTACCATGTTATATTAAAGCAAGCAGTAGTTTAGAGATTTTTAAGAACAATTGGGGCAGTGATGGGAATGATTGATGTTAAGTTGTCCATCTCGCCTTTGTTCTTGCTGTTTGTTTGTGTGCGGAGCCGATCCTCGGCTCCGACTCGGCCATCTTCAATAGCTCGAGAGCTGTTTACTGGCTCGAGGCTACCTCTTATCCCAGCATGCCAAGCGTCAGCTACCCAGATCTCGTTTGCCACTTCAACTGCGAGGTTGCTTCCTTACTGGCTCAGGCTTAGTATAGTTTTTTTCTATTAATATATTGTTGTTTATTCTTGAAAGTGTGTCAAGTATCTGTCTTTTTTTGTCTAGGTAATATTCCTTTATCCTTTATCTCTTTCTTGTGTATTTTAGCTTTGTTAGCCATCGCTCCATAACTCGCAGGCCTTCTGTTCCCTTGAACTCATTTAAATTAGAGAGTCCCCCCCCCCAGGATAGCCATTTAAATTAGAGGCTTTCCTTCTGTTCCTTAACTGTAAAAAAAAAAGTATTTGTTTCTTGTGTTTTGTAGTATAGCTTTTTATTGTTGTTGTGGTTGTTGTTACTATAATGTCTAAAGATACCAAGGTGTCTGGCTTCAAAAAGTGTCACTCATGCTGTCAAAAAATGTCTCTGATAGATGAGCACACTAGTGTATATTGTGTGGGCGCTGTTCACCTGCAGGACTCCTGTTCTATATGTCATGGTTTTAGTCCAAGGGTCCTGCAAGAGCGCAAAAACAAATTAATCCTTCGGGGATTATTGAAGCCTCAGGATTCTCCAGCTAAAAGTACTCAGCCAGCGAAATCCCTTAAGTCTGTCAAGCCGTCGGCTCCACCTTCGGAGCTGACTCCTTTACTTGACCCAACCAAGTATGTCGGTGCCGGCTGGCACCGACAAAACAACTCCTCTGTCTGCTCCATCTGCTATTTCAGAGCTGTCTTGGAGCCATAAGAGACTGAGGTCTCCGTCCTTGGAGTCCATCCACTCGGCACCTCAGTCATCTTTGTTACAGAGTGAACATAGCCATCATTCTTCCCACTACTCTCGATCCTCTAGATTATCGGATCATGATGTGGAGAGAGTAGTAAGTAGGTTGCATAAGTCACAGGCACTGGCAAAATTTCTGTCCAGTCCACCTCAACAGGTATCGTCTCCAACCGCCTCTTTTTCTGTTCCTCCTCTGATTACATTTAGCTCTGAGCCGGAGACCTTGGATCCGCAGGTAGTAGAACTGTCAGCGCTGATCATCATCTCTCCTTCGGTTCCAACATCGGCTCCAATTACCTCGATTGTACTTTCTATTGAGGGATCTGGGTGCCAAGGCTCTCTCGTCAGCTCCGAGGGGGGGGGAGTGGCATCGGACCCTTGTCCGACCCTGTTCTCCCCTTCAGAGCTTCGGTGCAGGTGAGCTCGGCTCCAACATCGGCCTTGGAGCTGGCACCCTCGACACGGAGAAAGACTCCTGTTTCTTCGGAGCCAGAGCTTTCTCTGCCTAGAGGTCGGGACGCCTTCGAGGTCATGCAGAGTGTGCTGATCCCCAAAACAGCTCTACTGCCAGCTCCATCGGCTCCTCCCCGCATGGTGTGTGTTCCAACCTCTACTCCTCCTCCAGACCCGAAGCATAAGGAACCTATGCCCCAGGACACCCCATTGGGTGATCCCTCTTCTTCCGAAGCCTCCCCTAATCACTCAGAGGAGCCTCCCTGGAAGAAGAAGTGCAAGAGGAAGCACATAGACTCCCCTGAGTCTGTTACTTCAAATACAGACATGGATGAATCGGAAGGGTCCCCAAGGCCTCCCTCTGAAGATGTTTCCTTTTTGGACTTCCTTGAAATGTTTAGACAGAGGAGGGACTGGACTTCCCTAGCCCCTACCGAGGACGAGTCTGTATACCTGGACACATTCAGTTCCCAACCTTCCACCTCCAGGGTATCTCCTCCTTTCGATCCACTCATGTCTGTAGTGGCTCGAAAGGCTTGGTCAGCTCCAGATTCTGTGGAACTTACTCCGAGGAGGCCAAACAAATTTATTACAGCCCTCCAGGACAAGCAATTCCTCTCCAAAGGTGTGCCCATTGATGCCATGGTGGTAGCAGCCACCAAGAAAGAGCAGAAACCTCTTCATCTGTTCATCCTCCGAACAGAGAGTCTCGGACGATGGACAGATATGGAAAGCGAATGTTTGCTTCAGCAACCTTTTCAATGAGGTCCCTGAATTATCTATGCCATTTTACACATATTCAAAGGGATTTCCTGAAAGAGCTTGGAGATACCCTTCAAGATCCTACAGCTGAGGGAGCAACAGCCAAAGTAGCTTTTCAAGAGAAGAGAAAAAGTTCCAAAGACTGGATAAACGCCTGGTTTACACCTCAGAGCAACAGTAGAAAATAAAATAAAACAGGTTGACCACGGCTGAACAAGCTTCCAAATTCCAAATTCCAGGTTCCACAAGAATAAAACTTTAATAGGACAACAAGAGTGAGCGCTTTCGCGATCCAACAACTGATCGCTTCTTCAGACTCATTAAAACGTACATCAGAGCTGTGAAATTTAAAAACCAAATGCATCCAATCAGAGAACTAATGTTCTGTGACATCTTACAGCATATTTAAAAACAAGACAATGCATATATAATATAATAACAATGTATATAGATAACATATCTTATAAATATTTTTTAGTTAAAAATGTTATTGCATTTTAAAAATGATGGAATAAAAATATTCAGTGTTTCAAATGTCTGGATTTTAAAAATGGTTTTAGAGAGACCGCACTATTTTTCCTTTGAAACACTGAATATTTTTATTCCATAATTTTTAAAATGCAATGACATTTTTAACTAAAAAATATTTATAAGATATGTTATCTATATACATTGTTGTTATATTATATATGCATTGTCTTTTGTTTTTAAATATGCTGTATGATGTCACAGAGCATTAGTTCTCTGATTGGATGCATTTGGTTTTTAAATTCACTGCTCTGATGTATGTTTTAATGAGTCTGAAGAAGCGATCAGTTGTTGGATCGCGAAAGCGCTTACTCTTGTTGTCCTATTAAAGTTTTATTTTTGTGGAACCTGGAATTTGGAATCTGGAAGTTTGTTCAGCCGTGGTCAGCCTGTTTTATTTTATTTTCTAAAGTAGCTTTTCAGCTTGCGACTCTTAATTCCATAGTCAACTCCTCCATGAGGCTGATTTCCTATGCAGCCAATGGAGCGAGCAGAGTTGCAGGGACAGGTGTGGCTCTCAGGAGACATGCTTGGATGCGGCTATGTCAGTTTGCGGAACCCTTTCGAGTGTCCTTCACCAATACTCCCTTTGATGGCTGCTTTCTCTTTGGGCCTCAGGTGAAAGACACGTTGAACAGGTGTGAGGAGGAAGGCTCCTGACTGCTATTCCTCTCCTTCCTGACCTTATTCCAAGGGTCAGAAGAGTGGAAAGATGTGGTTCCGAAAATCCCAGGGACCCTTGCCTGACACACGTGGTGATTTTTCCCCTAGGGGCAGAGGGGGAAACAACAATAACAGACGCCACCCTCATGGCAGAGGGGGACTGCAAAACCAGGGTGACAGAGAAACCTTCGCTGCCAAACCCTTCCAGCATCCCTGAAGGGTTGCCCGACTACTCACCACTGGAGGCAGTCGGGGGAAGACTTTCGCTGTACCCAAAAGCCTGGCAAAATATAACAAGAGACAGATGGGTACTATCCATCATATCCAGAGGTTACAAAATTCCCTTCCATCAATCTCCCATAGAATCAGAAAAACCCATCCCAGATGGTCCCATCCAATCTAAGGGATCAAGCAGTCACAGAAGTTTCAAGATTGCTAGAAAAAAGAGCCATTCAAGAAGTCCCCGCAGACCAACTAGGATCCAGAACTTACTCAAGATTCTTTTTAGTACCAAAAAAGACGGGGGACTGGAGACCAATACTGGATCTCAGCAGATTGAACAAATCTGTACAAAAAGAAAAGTTCTGGATGGTAACACTGCAGTCCATTTTCCCTTTTCTGGGTCAGGACAATTGGATGCGCTCAATAGATCTTCAGGACGCGTACTACCATATCAAGATAGACGCTCCAGGAGATTTCTCCACTTCCAGGTAGGGGCCAGTTATTACCAGTTCAGAGCTCTGCCCTTTGGTCTCACCTCTGCCCCCCAGGGTGTTCACCAAGTGTATGGCAGTAGTCACGACTCACGTGATGCATCAAGGATTCCAGGTGTTTCCGTATCTAGACGACTGGCTCCTGACTGCTATCACCAGGCGTCAACTCTTAGAAGCACGGGATTATACAATCACATCATGCACTCAACTAGGCATTACAGTAAATTTCGAAAAATCTACCTTGTTGCCCTGTCAGTCTATCACATACATAGGAGCAGAATTAAAAACAAAAGAAATGTTTGCAAGATTACCAGAGGAAAGAGTTTCCACAATTCGTCAACAAGTGTTAATTCTTATGCAGAGCAAAAGGGTTCAAGTCAGACATGTCCTCCAAGCTCTAGGCTCCAAGGCAGCTGCCATTCTTCTTGTCCCATTAGCGCATTTCCACATGAGAATCCTTCAGTGGCTTATTTTCACACAGTGGTCTTTCCAGGAACTACCCATGTCTCACATGATCCTGATCACAGAAACTTGCAAAAGACACCTTTGTTGGTGGATGGTCTCATCCCTAGTAATTCAGGGCAGACCTTTCATACAACCCCCTCCGTTAGCCACAGTGACCACGGATGCCTCCCTGATAGGGTGGGGGGGGGGGGGACATTATCTAGGCAGGACAGTCCGAGGCACTTGGCAACCTCACGAGTACCATCTGCATATCAATGTCCTAGAAATGAGAGCGGTTCTCCTAGCATTGCAAGCCCTTCAAGACTCTCTTCCTTCCGGGACCATTGCAATCCAAACGGACATGTCAGTGGTGTGGTACATCAACAAACAGGGCGGGACCAGGTCTTACCCCTTGTGTCGAGAAGCACTCAGACTGTGGCAATGGGCAATTTCCTCCCAACGTTTTCTGATAGCAATGCACATCACTGGGAAATCCAACATCATAGCAGACAGTATCCTCATGCCTCACGAGTGGTCTCTGAATCAAGGAGTTGCGGATCTTATCTTCTGCAAATGGGGACAGCCTTGCTACAACCTATTTGCCACTCCTCTCAACAACAAATGCAGCAGCTACTTCTCCCTACTTCCTCTTCCAGGTCATATACCCAGAGATGCTGTAGTCCACGATTGGCCTCAGGGGACTCCTTTACGCTTTTCCCATAATTCCAAGACTCCTACAGAAAGCAAAATCATTGGGTTGCAAAAGGATCCTCATTGCCCCATATTGACCTCGACAAATATGGTTCCCATTCCTACAACTCCACCTGATTCTGGACCCAGTTCCAGATCTTCTGATTCACCAATCAGGCGGGTTGCACCAATCCCTTTAAACTCTCCAGCTCACAGCTTGGTTACTTCACTTCCAACCTTAGCCAGGCTTTCCAATATCTCCCCAGCAGTCCGTGATATTATTGTTTCCTCACATAAGTCTACTACGAGGAAAACATATGCTACTAAATGGAAACTGTTTTCTTACTGCGCAGAATCTAGAAATTTGGATCCTTTCTCAGCCCCAGTCCATGAAATTCTTGAATTTCTAGCACAACTTTTTCAGTCTGGTGCGGCTTCCGCTACCATTAGAGTACAACTAGCTGCCATTTCTAATTTTCATATCGGTATGTTTAATTCTAGCATAATGTCTCAAAGCTCTGCAAGGCCTTTATGAAAGGAACATCTCCTCTTAGACCCCCCAGTTAGAGATCCTCCTCCTCCTCCTTGGGATCTCAGTTTAGTTTTAGCTTCCTTAATTTTGCCTCCCTTTGAACCGGCAGCATCATGCTCTTTAAAATTTCTTTCTTGGAATACACTTTTTCTGGTTGCTATCACTTCAGCTAGACGTGTCTCAGAACTTCAAGCACTATGTGTTCGTTCTCCTTACCTGGTGTTTCACAAGGACAGAGTTTCTCTGAGGACCAGTCCATCCTTTATTCCTAAAGTCTGCTCAGAGAACAATTTAAATCAATCCATAGATCTCCCAGTTTTCTTTCCTAATCACAGCAACAAGGCAGAATACAAGCTCCACCAATTGGATGTACACAGACAATTGCGTTTTTACCTCCATAGAACTAAGGAACTAAGAAAGTCAGACCAGTTATTTCTTTCTTATGCTTTCAGCAAACAAGGTCTTCCAGTTTCTAAACTGACCTTATCCAGATGGTTATCTGATACTATTGCCTTTATTTATCAGTTAGGAAATAAAGAGCTACCAGCTAAACCAAAAGGTCATTCCACTAGAGCATTAGCCACCTCTGTAGCTTTTCAGTGTAGGTTGCCCATAGACTCAATCTGTGCAGCTGCCACTTGGGCAAACCCCCACACTTTTATCTCTCATTGCAAGGTAGATATGGTCTCCTGGGGCAGAGCTTCCTTTGGTTCTACTGTTCTGAAGAGTCTGTTCCAATGAGCCACCCCAGATTTTAGGTGCTAGGGTCGCTGTCCCAAACAGCAATAACAAAGGTGAGATGGACAACTTAACATAAAGAAGTTATGTACCTACCATAACGTTCTATGTTAGTTGTCTTCATCTCGCCTTCCTTCTTGCGTCCCTTCCTCCTTCCCCCTTCCTAGAGGATTGTGAGGAGTTCCCTTTAGTTGTCACTGGCTGAGCATCTTTTATTACTTCACATGCCAGGTAATTTATAACTCTCTCCTTGTTTAGGTGTATTGGACAACCAGTTTTTAGGAACTGGTTACTTTACTTATGTCTAGTGTGCGCTATCACAAACGAGATCTGGGTAGCTGACGCTGGGCATGCTGGGATAAGGGGTAGCCTTGAGCCAGTAAACAGCTCTCGAGCTATAGAAGATGGCCCGAGTCAGCTCCAAACCCAAACAAACAGCAAGAAGGAAGGCGAGATGAAGACAACTAACATGGAATGTTATGGTAGGTACATAACTTCTTTTTATAATATATCATCAAGATATGAGTTTTATTACCTTGTGTCTGAAATATGTGTATGGATAAGTGCATACTCTGTCATACCCAAACTGACCCACCTAATGCAGAAAATGTGTGATTGCAGTTATTCTGTGTGTCAGGACTATGTGCATAATTTCTACAGTGACATCAGCAAGTCAACAGTTGTACCAGTACAAAAGCAACTTCACTAAAATTTATACAGCTGATACCAAGCCAGGTGTAATATCATTATGGATAATTCATTGTCAGCTAAGCTTGAATAATTCCCTATCTTGAGTCCAAAACCTCATTACAAATTCTGGATAGTAAAATGAAGGCACTTGGGCTGTATTAAGTTGTGTTTTGTCTAACAAAAACAATGAACAATTTATTTCAAGTTATATCGGTTCAGCAGTGTGTGTTTAATCCATATTATTGCAGCAACAATTTGCACATCAAGGTAATTCTTCAGGAATAGAATACAGTATGCAATGATTAAGGATTACAAAACACAGACATGAATTCATTAGTAGACATAAGAAAACGCAATGTTGACTAAGACATCGGCAGAATTTCTTAAGTCTGACAGAGAATGACTTAACTTAAGTCATTCCCTGTAAGATTAAGGAATTCTGCAGATGTAGCTAAGTCAATGTTACATTTTCTTATGTCTACTATTAAATAGTTGATTGCTATTCTAAGTACCCCAAGGTCATGAAGCCTGCTAAAATGGCTGAATGACAAGAAAAACGTTTCATTACCAATTCAAATTCATTACACTTGTTTTCAGAATTTATGTATCACCAGTATTATGCCAGACCAGCTCCATATATTCATGTTAGGCAAAAAATAAATAAATAAAATAAAACATACAAAGTGTTAAGTTTAAGGAAAAGGAGTGTGACATTGTGATTTGGCTAGAATGTCCAAAGAGATTGAGCCCCGAGGATAAAAAAAAAAATGGTCGGATGTATAAAGCATACAACAAAAGTAACTTCAAAACATGCAATAATACCTCACAAAATTCCAGACTGAGCATGGAGTAAAGTTGCTTAAGATTTATTTCAGTTAGAGAATAATCAGGATGTCACGTGTTGATTGCTGTTCTAAGTACCCGAGGTCATCAAGCCTAAGTACACTTTCACCAAGTGTCATAATATTGTTGAACTCAGTTTTCTCTTGACATAGTATTTCTATGTTGTACTCCTTGCATACAGTGATCCACAGGTTATAAGTCAAGAAATTCAATCATCTTCACAACAGAGAGAGTTCCAACACATTACAATTCCACAAAGATATCCTCAATAAAATGCAGTTGAGACTGTTATTCCAGTAGTGAAGAAAATCAGTGGGAAAATGTGTTGCTGGTTCAAAGCATGGTTCTCTTGCACTTCCCAAATAAGGAAACATATCACATCAACCCATATGGCGTGGGCCTTTGCGACTGTTGATGGGGAGGAAAAGAAGAACAAAAGTTGCAAGCATCTTCTGTTCTGCTTTAACCAAAGGAGATGCCAAATGTCCATTCTGCATGCCAAATTATTCAGCAGAAACATACATAATTACTGTATTTGTTGGCAAAAGTCATCCTTTCCCTTCAGAAATGTGTTCGTTCTGATGCAGTGACAAATGGTGCACATTCATTCCTGACAGCAATTTTAATTGTAAACTTCTGTACTGTTGTCACTGTGTGGAAGCCACGTATTATGCAGAATTTCAGACTGACAATGTACTTAAGAGTTTACATGGCATGTATATGCCTGTGTAAAATAAAGGAAATATATGTATTTCTCAGCAAATATGCCTAAAAGATCAGTGTGAATGCTTTATAGTAATAGCACTTGGAAAAGTCAAAACATGGATTGTCTGACCAGTACATTAAAAAAAATGCATGCAACCTGCCTACTTGCCTGGCAAAAAAGATAGCACTTCTGTAAGCACATTTTGTCTGATAGTGAAGAAAAGTAAAAGATGAAGATTGGTCACAGTAAAGTTTTCCATTTTGTTGCTGCCATACACTTGTGAATGTAAAAACCCACAGCAAGCCATAATGCTGCATAGCTGTCAACCTGTAAGCTCAAGAAATGAACAAAGTAAAAATATAATGGAAAACGAAGGCCAAAAATCATGGGAAATTTTTAAATATTGCTATTATGCAGTTGCTAGAATAGCAGATGTTGCAGTAGTGAGTTTTTTGAAAAATGTGAAATCTGGAACTCATTTAAATGTCTGTCATAAAGTGACTGTGAAACAAGGAGCGAACTTAAAACGTGAAGCAAAGTTAGGGAGGTTCTGCTAAATCTGAGATAGCAGAGAGAGAGATCAAATAAAGAAAAGTTAAAGGAGTCCCCAACCACAGTGCCCTGCCAGTATTTATAAATGTATGTGAATGAGAATAGTTCCTGAAGGGGGAAGGGCAGCAGTGCTTGTAGAAATCCCAGGTAAGCACTGAGATTACTCACTTTGGGCAACCGATCTCTAGCATGTGCCTCAGACTCATTAATGACTACCCTCTTTATCTTAAGCAGGGTTTTGTACCTTGATCCTGATTAAAATAAAGCAGATATTGTTGAATAAACAAATGGCTTTATTTAGTTTTTCTCCACCCAACTGAATGTCTAGATGATCAAGGGGCTCTATGCAAGCTGTGGGTCATGCTGGTGCCCAGCACTTGCTGTGTGAGGGAGAATTGAGATTACATTAGCGTATATGATTCCTTGGTTTCCATGTGTCACTGCCTGGTTTGCATTTGGGAAGGGTTTGGCTGCAGTAGGAACTGCTGTAAAGATGCTTCACAGCAGACTACAGTCTGTAGCTGGGATGAGGATTTGTTAAGTGAAAATGCGCTTGAAAATTGTGTAGCATCTTAGATTACCTTAAAATAAAATTTAGTTTGATTTGAAGTGCTGGCTTGGGCCACAGGGACAGATGCAAGACTGCAGGGTTTTAAGTAAAGCAACATGTAAACTTATTTACTTAAAAGCACATTAATTTATAATTACTTCAGAACTGTGTGGTGGGCTGTCTTATGCACAATGTCCTTGAGTTACCTCAGAATCTTCAAATCACAGAATTCTCACAGAGAAACTGAAAGCAGTTAGTATAAACATTGACAAGGTTATCACACTGACACACCACAGATTCAGGAAAAATACTCTGTTCATAAAATATGTCAGTTATAATGAGTTTAAATGATGTAGTTTCTTGTAGTAAGTAAATGTCTTATTTTAGAAGGCATAAAAAATGAAACATTTATTTAAATGTTTTTGAAAATCTACTTAACAGCAGCATAATAATCTGTGTTAAAAATTTGTGTTCCAAACATATACTTTACTATAACTCATTTAATTAATCTGATTGACAAACATAAATAATCTTATAACTCTATTCTGGAAGAAATGTCATGTGATATATTTTAAAGCAGTAGGTTAGCATGATTGTAAAATCTGGTTACCAATATGTGTTTGCTGTGCATTATTTTGTATAAAGCAGACAGATTTATTCTAGGGACAGCAAGTAGGACAGTGCTCTACAAAGGCACAACTCAGTGAGATCATATATATATATGTGTGTGTGTGTGTGTGTGTGTGTGTGTATGTATGTGTGTGTGTGTGTGTGTGCTGAGAATCTGCATAACTATCTAATATGATTTATAATAATTTCTATGAATACAATATTTTACTCTATTGACAAAATGAATGTTTGCCACAAGTTTTAATAAGTTTCCCGCCAAAATGTTAAGGGAGACAATCTGGGATGTGGGCTGTCTCATGCATAGTGTCCATGAGTTTCCTCAGAAGCTTCACTCACAGAATTTTCACAGAGAAACTGAAAGCAGTTAGTATAAACATCGACAAGGATATCACACTGACACACCACAGATTCAGGAAAAATACTCTATTCATAAAATATGTCAGTTATGATGACTTTAGATGATGTAGTTTCTTGTAGCAAGTAAATATCTTATTTTAGAAGGCATAGAAAATGAAACATTTATTTAAATGTTTTTGAAAATCTACTTAACAGTAGCATAATAATCTGTGTTAAAAACTTGTGTCCCAAACATATACTTTACTATAACTCATTTAATTCATCTGATTGACAAGCATAAATAATCTTATAACTCTATTCTGGAAGAAATGTCATGTGATATATTTTAAAGCAGTAGGTTAGCATGATTGTAAAATCTGGTTACTAATATGTGTTTGCTGTGCATTATTTTGTATAAAGCAGACAGATTTATTCTAGGGACAGCAAGTAGGATTGTGCTCTACAAAGACACAACTCAGTGAGATCAGATATATATATATATATATATATATATATATATGTGTGTGTGTGTATGTATGTATATATGTGTATGTGTATGTGTGTGTGTGTGTGTGTGTGTGTGTGTGGATGTGTGTGTATGTGTGTGTGTGTATGTATGTGTGTTTATGTGGGTGTTTCTGAGAATCTGCATAACTATGCAATATGATTTATAATAATTTTTATGAATACAATATTTTACTCTATTGACAATAATGAGTTTAAGTAAATGCTCATATACAAACATTTCAAGATTTTTTTGGAAGCTGTTGATAGAATTCACATGACAGAAAATAGATGCATCTTAATGCATGTAATGTCTGAATCATATTAGCCAAAGTTTTTGATTTAAATGAATGTTAGAACATAATTTTATCTCCTCTTGATTTCTAACATTAAGATTATTTGAATGCTATTAGAATACAAGTGTTATATATTACATAGATCTATATAATAGTATGAACAGTTTTATGATGCTGTTTTACCAAATGTGTAGTTTTGTCTTGATAGATAATTGAATTGAAAACTGTTAACCTCAGTTAAATATAACTAGTATTAAATTGATAAGGTGGTAGCTGAGGTACTGCTGCTTAGTTAACTTGAGTAGTAAATACTGCTCTAAGTTGGAGTTTTCAACTCCAGGCGGGGTGCAAGGTTTAATCCTTACATTATTTTCACTTGTTCATTGTTATATGTATATAGTTTTGACATCCACAATATATTTTGTACACTCATTGTCACTACAAACAAAATTGAATCCTATACAAAATCCCATAAGAGATTTAATAAATACAGCTATATTTAAAGGTACACCTAAAAGAGGAGATGTAACATTATTTATCTGGTTATTTGTTATTTTGATCATAAGATTCTTGAGTTTTAAAATGCCAAATGACATCTTTAAAAGGAATTTCTTTAAACATTAATGGATTGAATAATCCGTGTAAAAGGGCAAGCCTAATAAGATACATTAATCTACACAAGGCCAATCTAGTCTTCCTGCAAGAAACCCATCTCTTGAAAAAGATATTGATAAACTAGCCACTAATAAGTATACAGTATTGGTTAGTTCAGAGCACACTCAGAAAAAGAGGAGTGGCTATTTTATGGAATAAAAGTATGCCCATTCCTAAAACCATTAAGTCTTATCAGGATGACAAAGGAATGTTTTGTATGGTTACAATACAAATTAATGGGAAGACTTACACTTTAATTAATGTATATTGGATACCTGGAATTGGTATTAATACAGTGAAACATCATATTGATAAGATCATATCATTCTCTGTAGGGATATTATTTTAGCTGGTGATTTTAATTGTATACTACATGAAAGTGATACTACCACTATAAAGAAAAGAAGAATTACATCTAATGCAAAACATTTAAATGATTTTGCTAATTCTTATCATTTGAATGATATTAATAATCAGATAGTCAAAATCATTACCATACACCTTTTTTCTAACAGATACAAAACTTATTCAAAAATAGATAGGGTCTTTATTTCTAACCAGATGGTAACAGATTTAATTAATTCCAAAATCATTTCATGTCCTATATCTGATCATAACTCAATTGTTTTTGAATTCATGATAAAAATACTCATAATGTTCAGATCAAAAGGATACCAGCATACTTAACTCAGCTAAAAGACTATAAAGAATATATACTTTCAGAAGTACAACATTTTCTAGACATAAATAATACTCCTGAAGTCTCCATTGTCTATGTTTGGGATGCCTTAAAATCATATCTATATGGACAAAGTATCAGATGGTATAATAACAAAAGGAAATCTTGGGATAAGGAATTGTTAGATATTCAAAGTAAACTGGACTCTTATAAGCATAATAATAAAGAAAATATTATGGACAAGAAAGTTATTGAAGAAATAAACAAACTAAATGAGAAATACAAAGAAATTTTAACTCATAAAGTTAAAATAACTTTAGAGAAATACAAGTTTTGTCTTATTCAATAAGCCCCAAATACTTACATAGACTTAAAAATAAAACAAAAGATTGAATAAACAAAACCATATCAAAGAAATCTTTTCTCTAAGGAAAAAGAAGAATGTTTCTAGTATACCAGAAATAAATTTAGAAATCACTTTCACAAGATTAACCATAACAACATTAACATGGAACCTAAAGATAAAATAAAGGAGTTTATAACCACAAACATGAATAAAAAGCAATAAACAACAGATTAAACTATTGGACAAGAGTATTTCATATACAGAAGTTATTACACAAATAAATAAGCTTAAATCAAACAAAGCATAATGATGGTATTATACCAGAGATATATAAAATCCTTTCTAAAACTACATATTCATTAATACATAAGGTTTTTATTCTGGCCCAAACTGAGTTAATAACCCCCATCTTGGCAATATACATTTATTTCACCAATTTTAAAACCTAATAAAGATCCAACTAGATGTTCTTCATATCGACCCATCTCATTACTTAATGTTGATTATAAAATGTTTATGAGTATTTTAGATTGAAGACAACATTATATACATAGATCAGACGGGCTTCATTGAAAATAGAAATACTTTTGATAATATAAGAAGAACTTTAACATTAATTGATTTTGCAATTAGGAAAAGAAAAGATTTAACACTTATTAGTCTTGATATAGGTTCAGCATTTGATTCAGTAAGTTGGGACTATCTGTTTACCTTACTGAAATGCACAAATTTCTCTGATGCATTTGTAAATTTAATTGAGCATTTATACAAAGGAACGCTGGCTTATATTAAGGTAGGAACATATGTTTCACAAAAAATACCCATTCTTAAAGGTACAAAGCAAGGATGTCCACTTTCTCCACTATTATTCACTTTAGTAATGGAGCCTTGGGCTAATTTGATTAGAAACAGTACTGACATAGAGAAAATACAACATCAAAAATTCAACTTTTGCAGATGATGTTCTAATTACATCAGCAGGATCTAATTCTTCTATGCAGTCTTTATTTGATAAAATGATGAATTTTAAAAGTATTTCTGGTTTAATATTCAATGAAGAAAAACTAAAATACTACCTATATATACACGAAAAATACTCTCATTAGTGATTTTACTAAATATGTACCCAACTCAGGTCAGATAACTTATTTAGGTATAATACTCTCTAAAGATATTAAATCTATTATATATAATAACTATAATACCTGTTTTCTTAATATACAAAATCTTTTTAATACCTGGAATAATATGTTTTTGGAGGAGAGACTTACAATTATTAAAATGATAATATTCCCCAAGATTTTATACTTAATACAATCAATAATACTTTCACCTACAAAATAACTATCAAGAAACTGAATACACTAATGTTAAATTTCTTATGGGCAAATAATAGACCTACGATTGCATGAAAGAAACATACTAATAGCTGGTCAGACTTTAATTTATATATTATCTCTTCTATTATAAAAAAATGGAAAGATTATTGGGAGCTAATTAGTATGCACTTCATGAAAATCTCCTTAACACATAAAAATATGATTATAAATAACTCCATGTTGTGGTTGCTAAAGGAATTTTGTACTTCACCTATTACACCTAAACATATGGTCTGTTACCCATTAAATATTATTATTAGTTATCGTAACTTTATATTCATGCACCCTAAGTATAGGGAATGGAATTTTATTGTATTCCTATAATTTATACTCAGGGTATGCTTATGTCATCTACTTCTGAAGGAGCTCATTTAGCTATAGATAATAATCTAAAGTACTGGTATCAGCTGATATCTGATAATAAAGTTAAAATCTAGATTTCTTAAAACAAGAATTTGATCTAAGAGAAACTTGCTGGTTAGAGGTTCAGATCTTTAGACAACTTCTCATTGATAGAATAGATCTAATGTCTATAACAGTTAAAGAATCTATTCCAAAACTGATTGATTACTTGATAATAAATTTACAGCATAAAGTTTCTGATAAAGGTAAACTTTCATATATACATAAAGTTATCAGACAAGAAACTTTTACAATGTAGATTCATACTGGAATTATTTCACCTCTATTAATGGGGACCCACCAACTCAACAAGATAAACAATATATATTGGAATCTGCTTATAGAACTACATCTTCCATTGTCTGGAGACTTTATACATGGAAATTTTTACATAGATCTTTTTATACACCTTTGATGATGAATAAAATTAATAATAAAGATAATCTATGTAAGAGATGTAATGTAGAAATTAATGCTGACTGGGCTCATATGTTTTATGACTGTATGAAGTTGAAAGAATACTGGAAGTCAATTAATGAATTTTTGCAGGCTCTTTTACAGATAATTTCATTATTTCTAAGTCTCTTATATTATTCAACACACCTGTACCTCAATGTGTTAAAAAGATTAAGCTTCCCTTGTTATGGTCTATCCTAGCAGTGGCTAGGAAAATAATAACTAGAAATTGGATTTCAGATACACCTCTCAATGAATTTAAAAATGTTATGAATATAATGTGTCATATGGAAATAAGCTCAATTAGAATGAGAACAACTAGAAAAACATCACATTTTATTGTATGGGATAATTTACAAAATTTGTTAAAAAAATTCTAATTTCAATAGCACAGTATTTTAGTTTAATTAATTGATCTGATTGTAGTGGATGTCTTTGTAAATACTTTAGTTGTTTTGTTGAATATTATAATAATACCTATTTTTAATTATTTGTATAAAATTGTTATGATATTTCTCTTATATGTTAAAACAATAAACTTGTTTTGAAAAAAAAAGAACTGTGTGATATTTAATACTGATAGCTATGGGCTGGCAGGTGTTTCTAGTTTTATTTGATTTAATTTGGTAAGTGATGTGTAGATGTGCATGTAATTATTGCTTCAATATTGTTCTTTGTATTCCTGACGGTGTTGTTTGCTAGGTACTATAATTACAGCAAGGTTGTATACTTAGTAGCATTTTGTAAGGTGCACTTGATCAAGTGCACCGTAGCAGGTTACATAAGTTTAAAACTTAATCCAGCTCTGCTGATGCTTAGTGAAAGGCCACAGCTTGGATAATGTTAATATAAAAACAAACTTTTATTTTTTTTTCATCTGTTTTTCATGTTTCCTCCCTTTAGGAGAGGTGGTCCTGTACCTTTCACAACCGCTCGTGCTGGTCGGCGCCAGCTCCAGATTGAAGGTGCTTCTTTGGAACTTTCAGATGATGATGCTGACAGCAAAGCTAGTGATCTCAATGAAACACAGACTAGCCCAGCAGAATAGAAGTCCAGAGAGAGAATATATCACATTTTGTCCCCAGGAAATGGGGTACTGGAGGACCCAGCTAATTGCCAAAAACTGCTTTGAGGTCTCTGATCTGCCCTAATGAATATGGCAAGCTGTGAGGTTATTCGCATCATTGGCTGATTGCATTTTAATGCTCTCTAGCCTCAGCATACTGTACCCTGCTTGAAATATAGGTACAAATGCTTTTTATATATAATATATATATGTATGTATGTGTAAAGGAAGCAAGGACATCACAAACATGTTCAGTACTTGTATTTTTCAGCTATTCATTGTAAAGCCATTTAATGCAGAGCATCAAGTCATAGATTCACCTTCCCTGGGCAGAAGAACGTTCCAGAAAGCATTGTTTTGGGGTAGATCCCCATTCATCAATATGCATGCTTTTTGTTCTACGGACTATAGACATTTTTGCCAGGGTGGCCAACATGTTAAATAAGATCTGGCTGAACATTGTGACCAAACTGGACCTCTGGTTCTCCAAATAGAAGGCTATTAAACTGTGAAGAGCATTTGCTTGAAGGTATCTGAAAGAATCAGTATAATGTAATGGTATTTCTGAATAGAGTGATGGCTGGCTGACTGGGTGCTGGGCCTAGATCCATTTCAAACCAAAATGAAAAGGCCATGCTTCATAAACAGTCTTTGCCGTCTTAGTAGCTGGTACATGTGATATAGTGTCAGTGTACTGTATGCTTTGGATGGGTTTTATGTGTACCTTGGGCAGTCTTACTGCAGTCAAGGTGAAGGAAAAATATGTATGCTTTCTACATTGTTCTTGTGAAAATGTATTTAACTGCACATGTTCAGAATTTGGTTATTTTTTTTAAATCTCAAAAACAAAAACGGATATGAAGAGATGGATACTGCACACCAAAAGTGTTGGCACTCTTGTGACTACAAATTGTTTTGGTTTCTTTTTAATTTTGTCCAACTGTGATATAACATATAATGTGGTCATCTGTTTTTCTAGTTTGTAATAAATGCTGATATTTCAGGAAGTGCCTTAGACACATTGTAATACACTAATAGTTTAAAGATTCTCATATATAAAATGCATTTTTTTCATAGCACAGATAATGTGTTAAATCTGATAAGGCTTCGTATCAAATGTACCTCGCTAGCTGTTGGTATTACTGATAGGCTGCAGCTGTGAAATCAGTGTTAATTCTTCAGTATTTGTATTATGCTTGAAATGTTACTGTTTCTTTTGGTTAAAAGCTTTAACATCTCATAAAAAGTTTTTTTCTGACACTTTTTTAATTATACTGGCTGTTGAGCACCAGACATATACCTGCAGGAATTTCCTATCCCTTCCTCAGCCCCCAGTCCATATTTTTTTTGTAAAACAATAAACTTATTGATTACATAACTATTTGTCTTGTTTTTTAAGCATGTACTTTTGCATTCCTTATGTGTTTCCTATTGCCTATCATATCTCATTTTAATAACTCCATAGTAATTCAAGATTTTCCATAAACCTGAAAACAGAAGGGTCTTCATCAGTAGAATTTTCATTATGCTACAGTGGCTGTTGCTGAAGCATTTATTACACAAGTGCCAAACTGGGCAAAACATGGTGACAGTAGAAGATCAATATTTCATAGTCTGAGTCATTCTACATTTAGACTGCAAGGCTTTCAAAGTGCAAAGTCATTTAACCCAGGCATATACTTTCTAATTCTTATATCATCATCTCACAAAGTGATGTTGGCATATGCACATTAGTGGTAACTTTTTCCATAAGTATGGAGTACATTAAGATAAATGTCCCTTTTCCTAGTCTTGTTTTTATTAAATGTGAGAAATGGACTTCTGTGTTTTATGTAGAATAACTCAATCCTGAGGCAAATAACCAGGACTTTAATGATTATTTAATATAGTTTTATGGTTCACTTGTATGGTTTTGTTATTCTACATAGTAAACTTCCTTGGAAGCTGGTTGGCTGCTCTGAACAATTTGTTTTAATTCTCTATAACCTAGAGATTACGTCATCCAGTATTATTTTTACCTTAGCTAAACAGCCAGTTTTAGCAAAATATTTATTGAAAAGCTTTGCTGTTATCTTCCTTGAATTTGTGTTTTTCTTCAAAAAGTATTAGCCCAGGGAGGAGGATTTATCCACGTTAAATATTTATAACTGTAAAACTTAGCTTTTAAGTGTGACAACATAAATTCAAAATTTTGTTTCTACTCATAAATTCCCTATTTGTTTTCCAGTGGTACTATTTAATCTCTTTTTGTTAAAAAAAAAATTTATAAGCTTAAAATGCTTTCTTTTATGCTTTAAGCATTTATATTTTTTCATTATAACAGATACTTTTTTCCATAGGTAGAGTATCTTGGCTCAAAACAGTCCTTAAATTTTTTCTTGAAAATGATCCATCATTAGTCCCTTTCCTCTGTATTCATTTTATCCCATTGTTGTGTTTTTTTTTTATAATGTCCTCAATGTAATTGTTTACGTATCTACTTTTTATCAAATCTTGTCTGGCCACACTAAAATGAAAAACTCAGAATGGTGAAATTCAGTGCTGCTGATCCCAGCAGTTTATAGTTTAGTAATTAGTCTCCCAGTGTTACTGTTGGCCTTCCATCCAATATTGACTTACAATAAGTCAAAATGACCATGTACAGATGAATCTGGACATTTATAGGTCAGAATAATTTTGACTTCACTCCAGGGGTTTAAATAGTTTAGAATGATAATTCATCTTTGTTTTATTTATGTCCCATGCACCCAGAAAAGGAATCTTTAATGAACAGTATGATGCCCACCCCTTCCTTGTTTGCCTAAAATATAAGTAGTATTAAATTCCATTAATTTCATGTCTGTACTATTCCATGGCTCAGCAATGGCTGTATCAATTTCCTCTTGCATGGCCAACATTTGAAGCCCTCCAACCATATTTAAACTTTGGGCATTGGCATAATAGTAGTTTATAAGATTAATATCTGTTGTGTCTAGTTGTTTTTCTCTCTTCTTTGCAAGGCCTAAACAACCTTTTATCATTTTTGTATTCTGGTTAACCATTTATTCCAAAATTCTCAACTCAAAACCAGGTCTCAAGCTTTAGCATAGACAGTTATCAGTTTCCCCCCCCATACAGTTTCATTTTCAATTATTGATATTCATTTAAACCTAGGCATGCAGAGATGTTTCTAAAAGTAACATTTACATTTTTTTAACAAAGTTTATAAATTGCTGATACTGTATCCTTCACAAGTTTAATAATTGGCATTTAAGATCATGTGTGTCTTTACTAACTGGCAAGGCTGTGATCATCAACCAGAATATTGCTTGTTTTGCAAAAAAATTGCTTGGAAGACTGTATCTAGCCATGATGTTGGGAGAACATCTGCAAAAGGAAGAAGGAAAGAAAATCATTTTTGTCTTCAAATTTGAAAAATGAAAAAAATATTTACTGGCAAGTGATCAAATTTGAAAAATGAAAAAGAAATATTTACTGGCAAGTGATATAATAGAGATGCAACCCCAGAAGAAGCCACTTTTTTGGGGGGAGGGGGAGTCCTGCATTAGTCAAACACTTTTCTCTTTTTTCCTGTCTGAGTACAGCTGTCTTTATTGGGAGAGGGGGTCATAGAGTCTCCCATTTTTGGTTTGTTACACTGGGACCTAACTCCATATCTCTTACTGTGTCTAGCAGGACTTGCTGGTGTAGAATGCAGAGGGGTCTACAAGGCCTTCGGCCATGGTCTTCTATTCAGGCCTAAAAATACAGGGAATTGTGTTCTTCTAGCTTATAATTGTAGGTGCAAGTGGATACTCGTAGGGAGCATGACCTGATACCAACTCTATTGCAGGTACAGGATTTCCATGTCTTCAAGATGTCTTTTGGAGGCACACTCCAGTGTAATGTCAGCTAATGCTTCTTTATCCACCCATCAGATTGATCCTAAAAACATGGATGTATGTGTACAACCAGTCTAAATCTTGGGAAGAGAAACTTTTCCCAATTACTTGTTGCAAAGAGTAAGGGGCTTCCTGACAAGTATTTCACTTGTTTGATTACCTCTCACAAATGCAGTTGTGAATGAATGAAAACGTCAGAATGCAAACCGCGTTCAGGAATAAAATAAATATTTTATAACCTAGGAATAAAAGTTTTTGTTTTTTTTTTTAATAGGAGGGCAATCCCCGTTGCATCCCTCCCACAGTTCTGCTAGTAATACCATCATAGGGGAGTGGGGAATCCTTGGTTATACAGTCCATTTGCCCTTCCAAAAAATAAAGGTTTGCACACTAGTGATTGTGCAAATGAGTGCCAGTTGCTAGTGTTTCGAAATCAAGCTTAGTTTTTGATAAAGTCTTCCCTCTGTACTATCACCACTGAATTACACTTGCTTTACAAAAAAAACCCTAAGACATTTAAATTCTGCCACCAATTGGCCTTTAGCATCCATTTTTTCCCCTCAAGAAAGGTCTAGATGATGTCAATGCCATGACATAGAGGGGGATAAAGCCATAACTGTGACCCAGGCCACCCAGATTCAGTTAGTCATTCAGGCATCTGAGGATCTGGAAGGTCAAATGGCGAAAGGACTTTTGTCAAAGACCCTTCCTGCAAGAAGGGGAGTCATGGTCCACAGAGAAGATTAGTCCTTTAATGTGCATCAACAGTCACAGGGGAGAGGTTGGGAAGCAAGGGTGGGTCATAACACATCTCTGTTTAGCAGCAAAAGCATTTGCCTGCATGACCCCCCCACAGTATGCCATTAAGAAATGTCTAAATAAGTATCTGGAAAAGTAGGAACTGAAGTGCTTTTCCCCCACAGTAATCTCATTAGTGTGCATATATATAGCCTAGAAGGACCAGGATTCAGCTCTTTTGGTTCCCATGACAGTTGACATGCTACTTAAGCCTCCTTGCTGTATAGCTTGAGACCTGACCTGGCATTCTGGGGTGAAGACCTTTGTGATTTCTTCATTTCAGCTCTGGACCTGGTTTTATCACCAGAGTTGAAGTCTGAAGTGTTGGATAGTGTAAACAAGAGTGTTTTGTCTTGCTGAGTGAGAGCTCTCTAGTTATCATGCCTATCCAGGTCCAAAACTACACAGTGAATCAGGTGTCCGTCTTTCAGCCCTTACTTAATATGAGTTTGGAGAAGAGATGATCAAGACTCTACAGTTTCCACAGTAGGTTGCGGTGTGATTCACAGTTTTAACTGTGCTGATGTCTTAGCTGTATTGTCAGCTTCAGACATGGCTGAGGCTCATCACCTTTAAGGTGTAGCTCTGTGAGTGCATCATAGATGCCAATTTCTGGAGGTAGGTTCTGTTTGACTAGCTTTCCAAAGGACCTGTGGGTAACCCAGAAAGGAAGTAGTCCCACACTGTAGGAGATTGCTTTCCCTAAACCCCTCAGTTCCCCCTTCTAGACCTAGACAGCCCGATAACAGAGACTCCCTTATAGACTGAAGAGAGACCCTTCACTGTCCCTAGTGTGGTGCAAGTGAAGTTAGTCTAGAAGGGCTTCACTAATCTACTGGTCACAACAATGACTGTCATCTAGGTTTGTCCATGGAGTGTTGATTTTCTAAGTTTGCCACAGTCTAAAAAGTCATCATGAGGGGTCAGTGTGTTTTTGATGTAGATATCTTAAAGCTTTTGGGCCCTCTTCTAGAAAGCTCTCTGCTTAGAAATCAATCAGCCTGTTTAGAGCTTTTGCCACAAGCTCAGATACTGTTGTTCACTGTCCTTCAGAACAAGGCCAAACATTGTTTTGCTACCTTTTCTAAAGACAGTTGAGGTTCCATTTCATCCTTTAACTCAGTTAACTGATTTTACCCTTCCAACAGGTGTCTATCTTGGTGGGAGGAGGGGGCATCACTTTCCTGTGTCACTGTAGCATGTGAGGTGGTGATGCTGAACATGATCTCAGAAGAGGGGCTCCCAGTTTATTTTGGATAGCCTCACTTTCAATACAAAGTGCTGCTGTTGCCTTTTTCTTCTGTACACAATGTTTACCAGCAAGTGCTAGTTATGGTTATGGAGGAGTTGCACAAGAAGGAACTCCATATACTCCCCTAGTTGGATTACTATCCTCTGGTAGTATCTATGATATGAACCCTCCCAAGGTGGAAGCCCATGAAAACATTCACTGAGATAGAGATGCAAATTCCATCCCAGAGGACTGGCTTCATTGGGGTGGAGCTAGACACAATCAATTCAGTCTTTGATCCCCTTGAAGAGGATTTAGGTGGTAATTACCTAGTTTATGCAGTAATGTAACAGAATGTTCAAGCTTTGACCCTTTTGGGCTTGGTGACTTCCACAATCTTCACGATCTTTTACATGTAAAAGTATGTGTTCCTTTTTAATGTAAGGTATCAGTAGCCCTAGCCATTATGTGCTCATGGATTCTCTTAGTGTTTGACCTTTGTAACTGCTGCATGGACTTGGTGGACATCTTCCTTAAGCCAATCGCAAGTCTTTATAACTGAAGCTTTGGGAATGGGAGTGGGGGCACTGTCTTGGCTCCTCAGTAATTCAGAGGAAGTGGTTGTCCTGGATAAGGGGGTTGTACAGCACCTCATGGACCTGTGCACAGTCTTCCTGGTCATGAAGGCTGTAGAGGGAAATCTATTTCTCTGATGTCTCCTTCTCGGATGGAAATAGTCTATAATATATCTTAGCCAGTGGGACAAATACCATACCTCACTATGCGGACAGCAGATGGATGTCTGACACACTGTTCATTTGATAAGGGCCACCCCTTTTGCAGTAATTCACACACTGTTAGCCAGCTGTCTAGTTATCTTCTGGAGAGGAAAAGTGGGGAACTGTCTGGTTCGGGCTTTCTTTTATTTCTTTCTTTTATCTTTGCCACTTTGGAGAATAAGGTTCTCCGTCTGTTGCAATAAGAATAGCTGTGGACATGGAGTCTGTTCTTTGCTAGGGAGAGATTCTGCAACCCTCTTCCACTGTATTCCCAATCACTGCACGACTAATAAAGTTCGAGAGGAGAACTGCCTTTAATGGCAGTCAGTATAATGTCCTGCTCACAGACCCATGATAATGCAAGAAGATCTTGGAGTATAAACCAGTGAAGTCCAATATAGCTGTGGTAACAGGTGATAACTAAGTGGTGTGTGTTGTTGCTGTAGACTCTGAGTATGGTAGTCCACTGACAGGAAAACTTTGATCCAACAGTGGTATACTGTGCAAAGTGGAAGAAGGTTCCCTGTTTGAATTGAGTTCTGCCCTTTGCTTCCTCAGTTGGTCATGCCATTGCTTTTGAAAATTTCTGAAAAAGGTTCTGCATCTCAACATCTTTGAAGAACTTCTCTCATTCCTGGGACTTTTAACTTCCTGGATGATTAGTTTGCCTTTCTCCTGTTAAGAAATTCTAGTTTGGTGAATTTAGTACCATCTCTTGAGGAAAGCCCTTCTTCATGGCCATCACCTCTGTCCTGCTGGATCTTGGAGATTCTGGCCCTTATTTATAGGGAACTATTTCTAATCATTCAGGAGGCTAAAGCTCCCTTTATGGATAACCCACATTTCCTCCCACAGGTGGTATTAAACACATAAGGAACATTCTATCTTGCAATGTTTTTGCTGTGGTAGAATTCAATAAATATATTTGTACCATCAGTTCAAGTTCTACCAGAAATGTATTCTCACAGTCCATTTCGACTGATAGGTCATTCATCTTTGTGGCAGATCTGAGTTGGCAGTTACTTCAGCTCACTTCAGAATTCAAGCTTCTCCCTTTTGGCCACAATACACCTGTCTTCTCCAACCCTCATATCTCATTTACTAACGTTCAGCAGACATGATCTCCTCAGCTCCATCTTTGTGATTCAGGCAAGTGTTGCTTTTTACAGCCGTTTTATGGCCTTTTGTCAATTTTTTAAACATCTTTATATTCAACATCATCTGTAAAAAGTGGCATGAGTACATACACAATAATAGAAATGAAAAAAAAAAATTTCCTTTATTTTCATACAGTATATTTTTTAGCTATTTTGATTCACTCTAACGATACATACATTGCTCAATTCCTGCCTTTCCTTAAATTTTACTCCTCATCTTATACTGATATCTGGACAAAGGAATGAGGACAAGGAGACCTGGTGGTGAAATGAGGAAGTACAGGAGAGTATACAGATAAAGAGGTTGACAGAAAAGAAGTGGGATTGTCAGAGAGATGAAGAAAGTCGACAGGAGTATAAGGAGATGCGCATGGCAGAGAGGTGGCGAAGGCTAAGATTAAGGCGTATGGAGAGTTGTATGAAAGGTTGGACATTTAAGGAGGGAGAAAAGGGCCTGTACCAATTGGCTAGACAGAAGGGACCAAGCTGGGAGAGATGTGCAGCAGGTAAGGATGATAAAGGATCATGAGGGAAACGTACTCACTGTTGAGGAGTGTGTGTTGAGCAGATGAAAAGAGGACTTTGATAGGCTGATGAATGAAGAGAATGAGACAGCGAGAGAGAGAAGGTTGGATGATGTGGGAATAATGAATCAAGAACTGCAATGAATTAGCAAGGAGAAAGTAAGGACAGCTTTGAAGAGGATGAAGAACGGAAAGGCTGTTGGTCCAGATAAAATACCTGTAGAATCATGGAGGTGTTTAACAGAAATGGCAGTGGAATTTTTAATCGGATTGTTTAATGAAATCTTGGAAAGTGAGAGGATGCATGAGGAGTGGAAAAAGTGTTTTGGTACCGATTTTTAAGAATAAGGGTGATGTGCAGAGCTATAGTAACTACAGATGGATAAAACTGATCAGTCACAGCATGAAGTTAAGGGAAAGAGTAGTGAAAGCTATGTTAAGAAGGGAGGTTAAGATTAGTGATCAGCAGTAAGGTTTCTTGCTTGGAAAGAGCACTACAGATGCAATGTTTGCTCTGAGAGTGTTGAAGTATAGAGAAGGTCAGAAGGAGTTGCATTGTGTCTTTGTGGACTTAGACAACACATATGACAGGGTGCCTAGAGAGAAGTTGTGGTATTGTATAAGGAAGTTGGGAGTGGCAGAAATAAGAGTGGTACAGGATATGTACTTGGGTAGTGTGACAGTGGTGTGGTCTGCAGTGGGAGTGACAGATGCATTTAAAGTTGGAGGTGGGATTACTTCAGGGATCAGCTCTGAGCCCTTTCTTATATGCAGTGGTGATGGACAGGTTGACAGACTAAATCAGACAGGAGTCCCCATGGACTATGATGTTTGCAGATGACATTGTGATCTGTAGTGAGAGTCGGGAACAGGTTGAGGAGACCCTGGAGAGGTAGAGATATGCTCTAGAGAGGAGAGGAATGAAGGTCAGCAGAACTAAGAATATATGTGTGTGAATGAGAGGGAGGATAGAGGCATGGTGAGGATCCAGGGAGTAGAGTTGGCAAAGGTGGATGAGTTTAAATAGTTGAAATCAATAGTTCAGAGTAATGGTGAGTGTGTAAGAGAGGTGAAGAAGAGAGTCCAGGCAGAATGGATTGGGTGGAGAAGAGTGCCAGGAGGGATTTGTGACAGATCGGTTCCAGTAAGAGTGAAAAGGAAGGTCTACAAGAAGGTAGTGAGACCAGCTATGTTATATGGGTTGGAGACAGTGGCACTGACAAAAAGGCAGGAGTCAGAGCTGGATGTGGCAGAATTAAAGATGTTAAGATTTGCACTGGGTGTGACAAGGATGGACAGGATTAAGAATAAGTATATTGGAGGGTCAGCTCAGGTTGGATGGTTTGGAGACAAAGCAAGAGAGGTGAGATTGCATTGGTTTGGACAAGTGCTGAGGAGGGATGCTGTGTATATTGGGAAAAGGATGCTAAGGATGGAGCTGCCAGGTTAGAGGAAAAGAGGAAGGCTTAAGATAAGGTTTATGGATGTGGTGAGAGCGGCCATGCAAGTAGTTGGTGTGACAGAGCAAGATACAGAAGACAGGAAGAAATGAAAGAAAATGATCCACTGTGGTGACCCTCAACAGGAACAGCCGAATGAAAAAGAAGATTCTCCTGAACATTAGCCTGCATGTATTGTTCTTAGCTTTTCTGAAGATCCTGTCTCTAGTTCCTGTACCTCCTTTACAATATTCAACACTTCAGTTGTGGCTGATTTAGATTTTAATGTCAGTGTCATAATATTTTTATTTTTTTTTTGTAGCCAGTAGCATTAAACAGCAATACATCATCATGTCTAGGCAATTCAATTCCTGAACCTCATCCCAGAAGAATCCTTTCCTTATCTACAATCACTTGCTCTTCCAGCATTTCTGAAAGCAATCTGTAGAGATTTTTTTTAAATCTTGCCACTGTTCTATTCACAAAAACATTCCAGATTACTTTCTTGTTTCCCAACAGACCTCCAGCATTTGCTATTTGTATGAGGATAATTTCTCTGAAAGCATGCTTGTGGTATAAAAATACCTATGCAAACATTTCCAAGTAAAACTTCTAAACCTTTTAGGTTGTGTTGCTTATTTGGAGCTATATACCTGTGTATATTGCCTTTCCATTCTCTCTTCCCAATCTTTTCCAACCATCTTTGATTAATTCTTAGGCAATACTTTATATGTCCTAGTAATTATTCCTTTTTAAAAGCAATCTCTGTTCTAGATTCAATTAAAACCTATATCAGAGCTGGTCTTTAATTTAGCAAACCCTTGTCCCTTTCTTTGTGCTTATGCTCTATCAATCCCTGGTAGTGTAGGCAGTTTCTAACCTGCAGTCCAAGCTTCTGATTGGCATCATCCTACTTTATTACCTTTCTGTCTGTAGTTATTTGCTTCTAAAACCTTTGTTCCTTTGCTATTTTTTCAGTAAATTCCATCTTACCTTCTGCCTACTTTCTGTACTCCTACTTGAAGTAATCTCTATTGGTAAAATATCCTCCCTCTATTCTTGTGTTTTAGTTCTTAGAATACGTTCTGCTACTTTGCCTATAATTGATTGATCTCCTTAGGGACATTTCAAAAGCATACTCTTTCTACTTCTCAACCCCCCCCCCCATTTCTTCATCACCCATTTACACTTCGACTTATAACCTTTTGCTTATGTTATATTATATGTCTATATGAGCCTTAATTGTGTAGCTGTAAAATATCCCTTCAAATTAGGTGATCCTAAACCACCTTGATCAATGGAGTGAATCAAGTTATCCCACTTAACTGTTGCTCTCTTTCCCTTACAAATTAATTCAATTAATTGTTAATTATGGTCCACGACTACTCGTGGTTGATAAAACTGCACCTTGACTTGTATATAAAACTATGAAGCTGTCTCAAAATATTGCACAACACTGAAATGCCATTTTCTGGACTTGACAAGTACAAAATATATACCAATAAAGCTAACTTTTCTTGAGTATCATACCAGTTATATCCTTGGATATGCGAGTCCCTTATTTTATTTGCCGATGGCTCTAAATATAAAGCAATTAGCAAGGGAAAGAGGATACCCCTGCCTTGTTCCTGTGTTCAAACAACTCCGCAAATACCAATGGCATTAACCACCTTCATGTGGTCTGTTTTTAACAGCCTTTTCCTTTTAAATCATGTCTGCAAAAGCATTCCCATTATTACAAGAAAAGTGTAAGAGTGATTCAGAAAAGGAAAGAAGTCAATTCTCAAGGATTCTCATTTCAAAAGAAATGCCTATGCCTCTTTTTCCTTTTCCCTCCCCTACTCACCCTGGCCATCCTTCCCAAATTGCAGGCAATCTGTCCAGCTGACTTCATTTCTGGAAATGGATAACTACAGATACCCAAGATCTTAAAAATATAGAATGGTTATAGACTACAATGGGCATCCCTTCCATCTCAATTGGGGATTGCTCCTCTGCCAAAAAAACTTGCGTTCCTCAAATTCTGTCAGACCTGCTATCCTAGGTCATGACAGAACCAGTGACTCCATCCCAAAGAGGCAAAGGCTTTTATTCAAGAATGTTCATGATTCCCAGAAAGGAAAGCACATGTAGAAAAAAATTGGATTTTCAAAGCTAAACCACGTTCCTTTCACCCCCCAAAATGAAGATGCTTACTTTATAAATTCTTACCTTTTCTGTTTCCTAAGATCTTTTTAGTTACAGCCTTAAAGATGCCTACCTGCACATCCCAGTTTACAAAAAGCACAGATGTCATTTGAGATTCTTTGCCTTGGGATTACACATTGTTTACAGCTTTGGTTCTTTTAGTCCTTCCACTACAGTTGTTTTCTCTAAGTTGACTAGTCCCAGCCATAGTGTTTTGCAGACATCAATCAATGTACCTGCCTTCACCCAACCTAATCAAAGGGGGGCTCTCTGTCTGGTTCCCAAGCTCTACAACTCTCAATAGTTATCTTCCTATGAGCCTGTCTAAGCTCTCAACAATTTCTATAGCGTCTCTCTAAGCTCTCAACAATTTCTATAGCGTCTCTCTAAGCTCTCAACTCCTACAACTACCCTCACACAGCCCAACCTTGTACATATTGTAAATAGCATTCTACTGTTGATGTGTGTATGTAAAGTGTATTTACATTTTCTTAAAAGGTTTGTATGTAAACTGTTTCCACACCTAACACATATCTGTTTTCCTCAAATGAAACTGTATGATCCCTACCTTCAAGCTTAATGAATTTAACAATGCATGATACTGAATGCATTTATGAGTAACTATTCTACATAATATCTTTAATATTAACTATCAGTTTTATCTAAATTGTATAATGCATCTTGGAGCTTTTCTCCCTGGGGCCTCCACTGAAATTGGGTCAGTTTGGCCCAGCGGACTTCCCCGGTAATCAAACTGCAATAAATCTGCCTGGGTTCAGCATCTTCATCCCTTATCTTTTTAAAATCTAGTACCCAGTTTATCAAGAAGCAACTCCTGTGGTGGGCCAATCAAGTCTTGCCAATTCCAGAATTCCCATTTTCTCCTCCATCCACTCAGTCACAAGAGAGACTTTTTGGACTTTGCATGGGGGCAGCTTCTCAAGGTTCAGGGCATGTGGGCCCCCATTTTGGGAATAAGCATATACATCCCAAGGAGACGATTACTCTAATAAAATCTGTCAAGACTGTTAGTTGTCAACCCCGGTTATTGATAACAGGTAACACCACAGTGATGTACGTAAACAAGGGGGAACAAAGTTATAGTCCCTGTGTAGACTAGCCATGATTGTCTAGGAACTGACAATACAGAACAATCTTATTCTGCTGGCTACACACACACACACACACACACACACACACACACACACACACACACACACACACACACACACAGTGAGCAGATCAGGGATAAAAGTTTATTCGCAAATGTTACACCCAGACATCTTCCAAATTATCGATACGTGGGAACTCACTGTTTAGATTTTTTGCCTTCCATCTCTATAGACTCTTAAACCAATTCTGTTCCCAGACTCCTTACAAAAAGATCTGGAAAACAAGATGCATGTATTTTATTTCCCGAGGTAGGCATGTTTCTCTCTGCATCCCTCCTTTCCTCTGATATCCAAAGTCCTTCTAAAGATCAAGGCAAGTTGCCAGAGATTGATTCTGGTGACTCTGTTGACTCTAACATTGGTTCTCTCATTCATGCATCTGGCCAGGGGAACTAACAAAAACGTTATCACAGAGTGAATCCCGAATCCACCCCAACATTCAGAATCTCTACAAGGCAGTGGTATCTTTGCTTTTTTCTTTATATTTAAAGCCATTAACAAAATAAGTGACTAGCACATCCAGGGAAATAACTGGTATTGTAATCAAGAAAAGTTATTTGCAGATGATATATTGTATTTGATAAAAACAGAAAAAGGACACCAGTTTTGTGGAACACTTTGAGACATTTTCATGCCTTTTGGAATATAAAATTAATGAAAATAAAACAAAGGGTATAGTGGTAAGTTATGTAGCCACACATGAAATGGTTCAACAATACTCATATTTATGGGAACACAATAAAATGAAGTATTCATGTCTATATATATTTAAAAAGATAATTATAGTAGCCAAAGGTGTGGAAGAGAATAAATTATAATTTAAAAAAAGGGGAAACTGGAATCTTTTGATTATTGAATATGGATAGTAAGACACAAGAAGGGAAAATGTTTTTGTCCCTTTAGATTTCTAAACAGGTCAAGCATATTTTTATCAACCAACATTTTGGATGATAGAGTTGAAGGAATTTATTTGGTAGGGGTGAAGGGCAAGAGTTAGGTGGGATAAGGTGATCCTCTCCACAGAGTATGATGGTTTAGGATTACCTGAGCTGAATGAATATTTTAGAGCTACACAGTTGAGGCTCATATAAGCAGAAGGTTATAAATCAAAGCAGAAAGGGATGATGATGAAACTGGGAAGAATTTTGAGAAATAAGACTAGGATTTTGGATGCAGATCCTTACAGAGAATAACATCAACCATACAGAAAAGGATATTCATAAAGCAACAGAAACTATTCTAAGAACTAAGTCAACATGGTACTATGGAAAGGAGATTTTGCCAACAGGGTTGACTGCAGGTGCGAGTATAAAAATAAGTAAGTGGGGGGCTGGAATTTACTGGACGAAACTGGCAAAGGAAACAAGGTGCTGGGAGCAAAAAACTAGAAAATGAAAGGTAATAGTGTGGGATGAGGCCAAGCAGAAGTTTGGAATACAGGATATAGACTGCCTTCCCTACCAGTGATTGTGATCGGTCTATAAGCAAAGAGAAAGGACTAGGGGAGTGCTGAGTGAAAAAGCCAGCTCTGGTAGAGTGTTTAGTGTAGTCTGCTCCTGTTAAACAAGGGATAATTATAAAATATTGTAAAGTAACTATAAGAATCAAAGGATGTTCGAAAAGATTGGTATGAGAACCTTGAAAGGCAATATACAAAGGAACAATGGGAGTACATAATGTATGACTCCCAAATATACAACAAAGTTCAGAAGGTTTAGTATTTTTGTTTGGAGGTGTTTGTATGGGAATTTTTGTACCCCAAGCAGACTTCAAATAATTTTTCCTCTGGAAGATAGCAAATGCTGATAGTGTGATGGTAAAGAAAGAGATAGGAAACATGCTTTTGGGAATGCAACAAGTTGGCATATTTGAAAAATTCCCCACAGAGTACACTGTAAAATAATTTGAGGGTCATGAAATTATTTTGTTGAGCTGGGACACATGATCCGAATTGCATAGCTATAATAAGGCCTTACTAGGTTTAATACCAAAAAAAATTACTAGAAAAATTACATTCTAAATCTGAATATTGTGAAAGAAATAAAGAACTGTAAGTAGGATCTTTAGAAAAGGGACTGGACAAATTCGATACAAAGAAATAAAATTTGCGGTAACAATACATGCAGAATAATATTCAGGATGAGGACCAAAGTTTAAGTAAATGCAAGAGTTGATCGAATTATGTAATGATGGAGTGAATAACAGTTGTAAAGAAAGATGTAATCTAAAATACATGTTAATGTGTGCCCATGTCTTAAGTGATAATTTAATGAAGATGTTTAATAGTGTCTTGCTTTTCCTATATTCTCTACCAGCTTGTCAACTCTGAGCATGGGAATTACTATCAAGCTTTGACATTTTGTTCAGTTTTCTAAAGTCATTACTGAACCTGATATATCCATGCTCCATTTACCCTGTGACTCTTCTGCCACTCCTAATTTTGAGCAACATTTGTTTATGCAGCTTTGCTACTCTGTAAGGTCTCGATCTAACCTTGGCCTGAGGTGTTCTCTCTCTCATGTGTGTCTGAGAAACATGCTTTCTTTTGTTTCTTGCTTCTGTACTTTTCACAAGAATTCCTCTAGCCTTGTGTCAGGTAGATATTGTCTGATCTCTCCTGTACAAGTTTCTGCTTACAAGCTTAACCATACCACATTCTACTACTTTCCATGGCTGTAGTACATTAATATGATGGCTTTGTTCTCTCTTTAATTGCTAGCTTCGTAATTCACTACATGGCCCTTGCCACTTACCCAGAAATATTCTCCAATGAGGGTACTGACACTACTAATACTAAACAGTGTAAGAAACTTCTCTGTGTGGAAGATTTTCAGTCCATATATCTAGTTAATCACTGTATATTAATCAGATCAGACAATAGTAGTAGAAGTAGCAAACTTAAACTCGTCTTAAGTCAAAACAAAACAAAAAAATATATAATTGTACAGCATTACTAAGTATTCGAAAGTAATCCAAGCAAGGCAGGCAGTCTGTTTCCAGTCGAAAATCCTTTATTAAGTACACAGACAAGCGATCCAGTTGGTTTTAAATACCATTTTAAATCAGTTGTAATTTATGTTTATATTTTGTTTCCATCATCATACATACATTTTTTTCTGGTTCTTTTTTCCACTTTATTCAAAATGATGTGTAATAACAGTACTAACTATACAATTATATATACTTTTACAGATAGTTTTTAGGGTTCTTGTACACAGACCTGAAGAAGTCTAGAAGGACAAAAGTGATCTTTGTTAACAATAGGTTATGAAAATAGAAATTCATTTTTACATGCAAAATGTATATGTGTGTATATATATATATATATATATATATATATATATATATTTTTTTTTTTTTGATTACCAAATGAACTAAGGTTGATATATTTCCAGCCATGTAGTATGTTGTCTTGGATAAAATCACAGACTTAATAATCTGGTTAAATAAGAGGTACCACATCATTATAAATTGTATTTAAAGCACATAAGGGTTATAATATTATTATGACAGCTACTAAGTAGGGCAGGACCAGCTTGAATGTCACACTGATGGGAGAAGGGATGTGAATTTAATGTGTGTACCAATAACACTTTGTTTTACAGCACAATAAACCATTCCCATGCCTGATAAAAAGTTGGGGGGGGGGGGGGGGGGCTGGCATAATGGTCAAGGTATTTACCTTGCAGACACAAGGTACAGGGTTTGATTCTTACATGGGGTAACTGGCTAGGCTTAAAAAGGCCCACAAGGGCAGTTAGCCTAGTACTAATCTATGAATATATATATACTAATCTATGAATATATATATATATATATATATATATATATATATATATATATATGTATATATTAAGAAAGCTTGTGAGGAAATTATTACTCTATTTTTGTTTTACTTGGATTGCTTGTCTGTGTACTTAATAAAGGATTTTCGACTGGAAACAGACTG